>NC_079205.1:44686557-44716557 GCF_026745355.1 Beta vulgaris subsp. vulgaris | reverse complement strand
TGACTTGTTTGATCAACTTTTTGGTGCAAAAGTCTTTTCGAAAAAAGATTTGAGGTCTAGTTGCCATCAACTTTGTATCAAGCCTGAGGATATTCCAAAAACTGCCTTTAGAATTCGATATGGTCATTATGAATTTATTGTTATGCCTTTTGTGTTAACCAATGCACCAGCTGTATTAATGGATTTAATGAACCGTGTCTACAAGCCATACCTAGACAATTTTGTGGTTGTTTTCATTGATGATATTTTAGTATACTCTAAGAACACGGAGGAACATGAGGAGTATTTGAGGAAGATAATGGATACGTTAATAGAAAATCAGGTATATGCTAAGCTGTCCAAGTGTGAATTCTAGCTTAAGGAAATATCATTTTTGGGTCACATTATCACTAAAGAAGGTGTGTCGGTGGATCTCGAGAAAATAAAAGCAATAGTGGAGTGGCCTAGTCCAACTAATGTGCCCGAAGTTTGAAGTTTTATGGGATTACCTGGCTATTACCGATGATTTGTGAAAGATTTCTCTAGAATTGCCTTGCCTATCACCAAACTTATGAGGAAGAATGTAAAATATAAGTGGACCGAGGAGTGTGAAAATGCCTTTCAAGAACTTAAAAGAAGACTCACCACAACCCCTGTTCTTACCCTTCCATCTGGAACCGAGGGATTTGTTATCTATAGTGATGCCTCTAAACATGGGTTAGGTTGTGTATTAATGCAAAATGGGAAAGTGATAGCCTATGCCTCGCGCCAAATCAAAACACATGAATAAAATTATCCCACACATGACCTTGAACTTGCTGTTGTTGTCTTTGCCCTCAAAATTTGGAGACATTAATTGTATGGAGCCTCGTTTCAAATTATCACTGATAACAAAAGCCTGAAATACATCTTCACCCAAAAAGAGCTCAACATGAGGCAATGTAGGTGGCTAGAACTCCTAAAAGACTATGATCTAGACATCCAATACCATCCTGGAAAATCTAATGTAGTTGTTGATGCCCTGAGTCGTAAATCTAACCTGAAAATGATCCTGTCTATTCCTCGAGCCATTTATGATGATTTGATGAGGATGGAGGTAGAACTCATTCAGAAGAAAAAGGGTGTTTGTTTAAATGCAATAGAGGTAAGGCCGTGCTTAATTGATGAAATAAAGGGAGCTTAGGAAAAGGATTCACTACTGGAACGAATAAAGGTGGATGTAAAGAATGGGAAATCACCTGGTTTTGTGATCCAAGAAGATGAAACTTTGAGGTTTCAAGGAAGATTATGTGTTCCAAATTATGAAAATTTGAAGAAAAGAATCTTGACTGAGTCTCACAACGCACCATATTCGATTCACTCTGGAGGAAATAAGTTGTACAAAGATCTGAGGCGGGTGTATCGGTGGAGCAATATGAAACAAGAAGTAGCAGATGGCTCCCTATGAAGCACTTTATGGAAGGAAATGTCGCACGCCTTCACTAGTGCAAAAAACCTTATATGTCACTTTGTACCAGATGCGGTTTTTGTAAAACCGTATACAAAAATAAACAAAAAAATGCGAGGGAAACTTGGCAAAGAAAATCAGATGCGGTCCAAAAAAAAAACGCATCAGATTTAATATCGGATGCAGTTTTTTTTAGAACTTGATGCGGTTCAGGGGACCGCATCCGAAAACAAGTGGTAAATTCCATTCGCTCAAAAAACCCGCCCTTAGTCTAAACACAAATTTTTCCCCTCAAAAAAACTCAAGTCTCGAACAACTTGCACCAGCAGCTCCACACCACTGCCCACGCCGGCGACTTTCCACCACCACCAACACCGGCGAGTGTTCCAGCTCCACATCTCAGTATTGCGCACCACCACCAATGCCCCAACTCCACATCTCAGGAGTGCATTCGCCACCACCAGCTGGGCTAGTTTCGCACCACCAGTTCTGCCCTAGTTTGGCGCCATCACAGCTGCTCCCTAGCTTCGTTCCTCCTACTCCCCTTCCTAAACAACTACATTACCACCTTTTCCTAGCTAGGTAATTAAAATTTTATAACTTTTATTATAATCTCATAAAGTTATAATTCATTGTAATTTATGAATAATTATTGTTAGTGAAATTAGGTTGTATAATAGTTTAAGAGTTTAAATTTTATTCATTTGAGTTAATTTAATTGTAGATGGAGTACTTAGTTTGATTTAGAGGTTAAAAAACTAGGTATGTGTGGTAGGATGAGTATGATTGTTATTTTTAGTTTAGTTTAGTTTAGTTTAGTTTAGTTTAGTTTAGTTTAGTTTAGTTTAGTTTAGTTTAGTTTAGTTTAGTTTAGTTTAGTTTAGCTAAGTTTAGTTTAGTTTAGTTTAGTTTAGTTTAGTTTAGTTTAGTTTAGTTTAGTTTAGTTTAGTTTAGTTTAGTTTAGTTTAGTTCAGTTTAGTTCAGTTTAGTTCAGTTTAGTTCAGTTTAGTTCATTTCAGTTTAGTTCAGTTTAGTTCAGTTTAGTTCAGTTTAGTTCAGTTTAGTTCAGTTTAGTTCAGTTTAGTTCAGTTTAGTTCAGTTTAGTTTAGTTTAGTTTAGTTTAGTTTAGTTTAGTTTTGTTTAGTTTAGTATAGTTTAGTTTAGTTTAGCTTAGCTTAGCTTAGCTTAGCGTAGCTTAGCTTAGCTTAGCTTAGCTTAGCTCAGTTTAGTTCAGTTTAGTTCAGTTTAGTTCAGTTTAGTTCAGTTTAGTTCAGTTTAGTTCAGTTTAGTTCAGTTTAGTTCAATTTAGTTCAGTTTAGTTCAGTTTAGTTTAGTTTAGTGTAGTTTAGTTTAGTTTAGTTTAGCTTAGCTTAGCTTAGCTTAGCGTAGCGTAGCTTAGCTTAGCTTAGCTTAGCTTAGCTTAGCTTAGCTTAGCTTAGCTTAGCTTAGCTTAGCTTAGCTTAGCTTAGCTTAGCTTAGCTTAGCTTAGCTTAGCTTAGCTTAGTTTAGTTTAGTTTAGTTTAGTTCAGTATTTAGTTTAGTTTAGTTTAGTTTAGTTTAGTTTAGTTTAGTTTAGTTTAGTTTAGTTTAGTTTAGTTTAGTTTAGTTTAGTTTAGTTTAGTTTAGTTTAGTTTACTTTAGTTTAGTTTAGTTCAGTTTAGTTTAGTTTAGTTCAGTTCAGTTTAGTTTAGTTTAGTTTAGTTTAGTTTAGTTTAGTTTAGTTTAGTGTAGTTTAGTTTAGCTCAGTTTAGCTTAGCTTAGCTTAGCTTAGCGTAGCTTAGCTTAGCTTAGCTTAGCTTAGCTTAGCTTAGCTTAGCTTAGCTTAGCTTTAGCTTAGCTTAGCTTAGCTTAGCTTAGTTTAGTTTAGTTTAGCTTAGTTTAGTTTAGTTTAGTTTAGCTTAGTTTAGTTTAGTTTAGTTCAGTATTTAGTTTAGTTTAGTTCAGTATTTAGTTTAGTTTAGTTTAGTTTAGTTTAGTTTAGTTTAGTTTAGTTTAGTTTAGGTTAGTTTAGGTTAGGTTAGGTTAGGTTAGGTTAGGTTAGGTTAGGTTAGGTTAGGTTAGGTTAGGTTAGGTTAGGTTAGGTTAGGTTAGGTTAGGTTAGGTTAGGTTAGGTTAGGTTAGGTTAGGTTAGGTTAGGTTAGGTTAGGTTAGGTTAGGTTAGGTTAGGTTAGGTTAGGTTAGGTTAGTTTAGTTTAGTTTAGTTTAGTTTAGTTTAGTTTAGTTTAGTTTAGTTTAGTTTAGTTTAGTTTAGTTTAGTTTAGTTTAGTTGAGTTGAGTTGAGTTGAGTTGAGTTGAGTTGAGTTGAGTGGAGTTGAGTTGAGTTTAGTCTAGTTTAGTTTAATTTAGTTTAGTTTGGTAATTTATACTAATTTGAACTTTAAACTTTGTTGTTGATTATTGAAGCTAGCTAGGGACGGAGTGCTAGTGACAGAGTGTTGAGTTCCATTTCCCTATTTACAACCTTGATATTGGTATGTTATTGCTCAGACTTAACTTTCTTTAATTTCATATTAGTAAATTGGTTTATATGTGTAAATTGGTTTATATGTGCAAATATGTATATATGTATCGTTAAATTAACATTAGACGTAAAATGCTTTGTTGTTCAAAAACCTATTTATATATGCATCATCATATCATTGCCTAGATACCCGTTCGATACTTACTCATTAGGAGTAAGTCTTGATAGTCCCCGGTTTGGGACTGTTCTTAGATGTTTAATCTCACTTAGGTGGTGAATGTATGTCTCTATTTCGATTCTATAGAGGAAAATCTTGGCTTGTCGTTTCCCTACTTTTGTTCTCTAGGTACATATGTAGATATAAGTAACTATATATCTACATCGTGTACTTGGAGAACTGTAGGGAAATGCTGTCGGATTTTTCGGAGAATCGAAAAGAGGACATACACTCACTAGTGAGATTAGACATCTAAGGATGGGTTAGGTTGGAGTGATAAGGACCCTTGGAAAGCATGCCTAATCTCATTGAATGTATATCGTTCATATATAAACTCTAATCATGTAGTTAAGTTCGTTATTCACATGAGGTACTTGTTTCTTCTGTGTAATTAGAGGTCTGATTGAAATGAATCGTGCATGGATGTATGGTAGTCGTGACACGAGTAAATTCGTGGATTGGGTATTTGAATTTTGTGATGCTGCATTAAGTCATTAGGTTACAACGGGAACTGAGGGGTTTTATTGTCCTTGTGTTGATTGTGACAATGTGGGGATGGTTAGTAACATTGGGTCGCTGAGGGAGCATATCTTTCGTCGTGGGTTTAGGCAAGACTACCATGTATGGGTTTGGCACGGTGAGGAGGGTATATATGGTGGGAATACCGTTGTTACGATGTGCATGAAAGAGGTGAATTTGATGTCATTGAGAATGACAAGAACCTCGAGGACGAATATAAGAATATTGAGGATGATGATGATTATGATGATGATGATGGGGACCATATCGAGGAGATGATGGAGGGGGTCTCGGAAACCCTTATATCCCGGTTGTACGAGGTACACCAAGCTGACGGCCGTGATAACACTCTTTAACATCAAGATGAAAGCCGGTATAAGTGACTCAACTTTCACTTCCTTGTTGTAAGCATTTGGTGATATGTTGTCGGACGACCATGAACCACCCAAGTCGAACTACTATGCGAAAAAACTGATGTGTGTTATGGCTGAATTTTTTCACAAGATTACATTGACGCGACGACATGATGACGCGATGACATGATGCCATCTGACATGGTGACATAGTGAATATGACTTTTAGACGCAGCAGAGAACGCAAGATTGGAGCTAAGCATTAAGCAGTAAGGGTTTTGCTAAATAAGGAAGGAGCATAATGAGGCATAAAATCAGCCGTTGAGGACCGTGGATTGTGACGTTGGAGCATAAATGAGAAAGATCTCCCATGATTGAAGGACCGAAGTTAATGTAATAATTAGAGAATTTATTATGTATTCATTGAGAAAAAGCCAAGGGAAAAAAGAGGCATACAAAAGAGAGAGGGGATCATTAGTCATTTCCACGCAACATTGTTAGAAGAAAACTAAAGAGAAAGATATTTTCGTAACGATTGTCACTCGCTAAGAGGGACAGTGAACCATAGTAGATTGGTGGATCTCCATCCACCCGCGGTTTTTACCCATCTTCATTGGGGTTTTCCGCGTCACCATTTTTGTGTGTTCATCCCCTTTGATCCCTATTGCATTCGTTCATTGCATTGTCTTAAACATAATCTGGTTAAATCGTCCCAAACTTTAATTTCGTCGTAAGCGATAAATTTTTGCAGAAACAATTTGGCGCCCACCGTGGGGCATAACCAGACCATCTACTGTTCAAAATCCTCAAATGGGAGAAACACCTAACCTCGAGGAAATGCAGGACAATATGAACAATTGAGAGCAGAAATGCTCGAAATGAAGCAAGCCAATGAGCGGCTAGCTACCGACTTCACGACATCGCAGGAGAGAATCCAGAAATTACAGGAAGAGTTAGCATCGTCCAAAGCTTCGAAGGTCCGACGTCGCGCTAATCTGAATGACATCCCTTTCATGGGGAACCTTTCTGAGTCAGATAGTGAGGAGCCTGAAAATGACGAAGAGCCCGAGGATGAAGAGCCCTTAAACAATGAAGAGAACGACCAAGGCGAAGGAGAAGCGAATCTTATGGCAAAGCGCATGGTCCAGATCGAAAAGCAGAATAAGCGCTTAATGAAGCTCATGTCCCCAGCTCCCCGGGGACCGACGCCAGCATCGTGGAGCATCCGCGAGTTATGCAGAGTCACCATTCATCGAAAGGATTGCGAGGGCTGTGCTTCCCAAGAAGCTCAATCTACCTACCCTCGCTTCTAATTATGATGGTTCAACCGATCCAGGCGAGCATGTCGCCCAATACAAGCAGCAATGTGGCAAGCGTCAATTCCTTGGCATTTGGTAGAGGCCTGCATGTGCAAGTCTTTTGGAGCCACGCTCACCGGTCCCGCTCTCAAATGGCTCGGATCCCTCAGGCCAGGGAGCATTGGCAATTTTTCCACCCTGTCAATAAGTTCTATGAGAATTTGAAGGCAGTCGTAGCCTGGAAAAGCAGACGAGCGACCTATATGGCGTGTCCAAGGGCCTAAAGAATCTTTCGCGATTATTATAATCGCTTTAATAAGAAATGATTAGCATTAAAGATCTTGATACTAAGACTGCTATTGAATGTTTCAGGAAAGGATTAATCTTGCGATCAAAGCTATACAACCGTCTGACAAAGTATCCGTGCCAGACGTTCGAGGAAGTCAAGTCGCGAGCACTAGCACAGATGAGACTGGAGGAGCACGATGCCATCCTTAACACCATATCAACACAACGTGCACCAGAGACCCCTGCTGATCGGAAGGATTTCGTCCCCAAGAAGAATTATTGGCTAAGCCACCCATATGGTCGCTCAAATCAGGTAAACAATGTTACTGACGTTGTCGAGAATGCAGGTAGTGACGCAAGGATAGAGTCGTCGACCTTCCCAGATCTAGACTCTTATGGATTTTTAGTCGATGTCGGAGGCGTCGTAAATGCCTTATCCAAAATCGGAGCACCCGTCCATTGGCCAAAGAATAGCGGCCGACCGGAAGCGCAAAAAGATAAAGCAAGGTGGTGTCAGTTCCATCATGACCATGGCCATAAGACGGAAGAATGCATTGCATTGCGACGAGAGGTCGGATTCATACTTAATAAGGGGCACCTTAAAGACCTCTTAAGCGACAAAGGTAAAGCGTCCTTCGGGAGAAATACCGCGTAGTCTGACCCACTTGCGTCGCCCACGCACGTAAAGGTAATCAATGTTATTTCTGGTGGGTCTGATGTATGTGGACTAACGTATTCCCCATCCTAAAGGCTAGCAAGAGAGAGTACTCCCTCGTCCCCGTTTTTAAATCTTGCAGGTCAGCGAAGAACGCAAGCTCGAAGCAATGCAATAACCTTTGATGACGACGACGTCTGCGACGTAGAACATCACGATGGATAGTCATATCCCTGAATGTCAATAATTGCTTGTTGAAGCGGTTGTTAGTCGATGGGAGCAGCTTGCCTAACATTATATTTAAAAGTGCCCTCAAAGGTATGGGTTTGTGCGATAAAGATATTACTAAAAAGTTTACTGTTTTGGTAGGATTCAGTGGAGAGGCCAACATAACTGTCGGAGAGTCACATTGCCAACGTTAGCCAAAGGCGTCAACTGCCAACCAGATTCACAATTGTGGATTGCCCGTCCGGTATAACATCATTCTCGGCACTCCATGGATACACAAGATGAAGGCCGTCCCTCAACTATCACAGTCGCTGAAGTTTCCAACCAAGTGGGGCGTCCAAGAAATAAAGGGCGAGCAGAAATCTGCAAGAGAATGCTATAGTTCGTCGCTCAAGCCCCCAAAGCGTCCATCTAGCAATTAAAGGATGGGTCAACGCCGAGCCCCAGCGAGCAGGACGTGGATGAAGTGATGCTCGATCCATCCATCCCGATCTGTCGTTCGAATCGGAGCACGCTGTCGCAAGAAATACGAGGTAAGTTAGTCGATTTTTTAAAAGCTAACCAAGATTGTTTTGCTTGGTCCCATGAAGATATGACAGGAATCAGTCCTGACGTCATCACGCATAAACTCAACGTCGACCCCAGTCACAAGCCCGTAAAGCAAAAAAGACGCAAATTCGCACCTGAAAGGAATCAAGTTATCAATGACGAGGTTAAAAGCTGATCGACACCGGAAAGATCCGTGAGGTAAAGTATCCAGATTGGCTAGCCAATGTCATGGTGGTCAGCAAAAAGAACGGGAAGTGGAGAGTCTGCATCGACTTCACAGACTTGAATAAAGCATGTCCCAAGGATCCGTTCCCTCTCCCTCATATAGACACAATGGTCGACACGACGGCAAGCCACGAGCTTTTAACGTTCATGGACGCATATTCTAGGTACAACCAAATATTGATGCATTCGGACGATCAGGAAAAGACCGCGTTTGTCACTGATACAAGTATATATTGCTGTAAGGTTATGCCTTTTGGTTTGAAAAATGCAGGTGCCACCTATCAACAATTGGTCAACCAAATGTTTAAAGACCAACTGGGCGATAGCATGGAAGTATATATAGATGATATGCTCGTCAAATCTAAGTAAGCAGGCGATCACATCCAGCATTTGTCGGAGGGTGTCGATGTCCTGTGACGGTATGGCATGAAATTAAATCCCACTAAATGCACATTTGGAGTGTTTGCAGGAAAGTTCTTAGGGTATGTCGTTACGCAACGAGGAATTGAAGCCAGCCCGGATCATATAAACGCTATTATCAATATCCAATATCCACGGAGCGTAAAGGAGGTGCAAAAGTTGACCGGTCGTGTAGCCGCGCTGAATCGCTTCATATCCCGATCGTCTGAAAAATGCCATCTATTTTGATGACGTCCTAAGAAAAAATAAGGGCTTCGACTGGTCGCAAAAACATGAAGACGCACTGCAGAAACTCAAAAACTACTTAGCGTCGCCGCCGTTGCTGTCGAAGCCAAGCATCGGAGAGACGTTGCAGCTTTATCTCGCGGTAAGCAACGTGTCCGTCAGTGCTGTCCTGATGCGGGAAGCAAAAAGCCATCAGCTACCAATCTATCACGTTAGTAAGTCTCTGCTAGACGCAAAGACAAGGTACTCTTCATTGGAGAAACTCATTTTAGCCATAGTCGTAGCTGTTAAAAAGCTTAGACACTATTTTGAAACACATACTGTTATCGTTACGAGTAACTATCCTGTCAAGTCTGTCTTGCGACACCCCGAATTAATAGAACGCATGAGCAAGTGGGCAATAGCACTCAGTGCGTACGACATCTAGTTTTGTCCAAGAACAGCTATCAAGTCACAAGCTTTGGCAGATTTTGTGGCAGACTTTAGCCCAGAGTTAGAAAAGCTTGCAGATGATGAAGTCGCAAAGATTAATCAAGTAAAAGATGATTCTTGGATATTATTTGTTGATGGGTCTTCCAATTTTCATGGTGCAGGTCTTAGCATTGTACTAAAGTCGCCACAAGGGGGCAAGATAGTACGAGCCATTTGCTGTGAATTTAGAGCGAAGAATAACGAAGCCGAATACGAGGCGCTCATAACAGGAATGGCGTTAGCAGAAGACATGGGAGCAAAAGCATTGAAAGTATTCAGCGATTCATTGCTGATAGTCAGCCAAGTCAAGGGCGAATTTGCGGCAAAAGACTCTAAAATGGCCATGTTCTTAGAAATAGCTCAGCGTAAAAGTAAAGTGCTTAATTTGACATTTTGCAGATACCAAGGGATCAGATTACGCAGGCTGGGATGGATTACTTAGATAGAGTCCTTCAATATGTGGGAGAACAGGAGGGGTTCAAGTTCCATGTCAGGTGTAAAGAGATGCAATTATCTCACCTATGCTTTGCTGATGACCTGATCTTGTTCTGCAATGGGGACTTTATTAGGTCCATTTATACACTACTACAAGGGTTCCAAATGTTCTCTCATGCATCAGGACTGGAAGTAAATAAAGAAAAATCTGAAGTCTATTACACAGGCATGGAGGAGAGTGATATCACAAGGATTACTGATGTGAGTGGGTTCAAAGTAGGGGCTCTCCCTTTCAGATACCTTGGAGCTCCCATTTCAACAACAAAATTGAAGGCAAAAGATTGTCAGTTACTGGTTGAAAAAATGGTGAAACGAATTAGAGTGTGGTCCACAAGACACCTCTCCTTTGCAGCTCGATGTCAACTTGTCAATAGTGTGCTAATTAGCATACATGTATACTGGGGGCAAATATTCTTGTTGCCAAAAGGAGTATTAAAAGAAGTGAATGCCATATGTCGTAATTTTTTATGGAGTGGCAGTCATAATGATACCAGACCAGGTGGAGTTAGCTGGGAACACTTGTGTAGAACAAAAGCTACAGGAGGTTTGGGACTGAGAGATACCTGTCTATGGAATATAATAGCTACTGGGAAGCTAGCTTGGGCAATTTCTCAGAAAAAAGACAACCTTTGGGTAAAGTGGGTGAGTGAGGTGTATATCAAAGATGCCTCATGGAGCCATTGAAGCTCCAACCTCTTCCAGCTGGGCATGGAAAATAGTCTGTGCTGCAAAAAATTAACTCACCAGGAGGTATGCTGATGATAGATGGCTGAGGGATACTCAATTTAGCATTAAAAGACATTATCAGGCTCTTAGAAGCCAAGGAGATCAAGCACAGTGGAGTAGAAGTGTATGGAATAGGTTCTCATTGCCTAAACATAGAATGATCCAGTGGATGGCTGTTCAAAACAGGTTGAAAACAAGAGATAGACTTAAAGCTATGAATATTGCACAAGATGATTTATGTGGTGTGTGTGGGGACCAACCTGAAACCATAGAGCACCTAATGTTCAATTGCCATTTTAGCTGGCAGTGCATGGATAGACTAATGTGTTGGCTTCAGATTAAATGGAGAGGCAGAGGATTGACACAGACTTGCAGATGGCTAAGAGGCGGATATAAGAGGAGCAAGATACAGAGACAAGTTGCATTAGCTACAACTGCTGCTGTTGTTTATGCCATATGGAGAAATAGAAACAAAGCCTACTGGGATCACACAGTGAGCATGATTGATAAGATTGTACAGGAAATTAAGTTTAATGTAAAAAAAAGATGCTTGCAGTTACTTAGCATGAAAGTAATGGAGAAGGATAGAAGATGGATTGAAAATCTGTAAAAACCTGGGTCTGTCCAAGTAGTGGTGGGGATGTATTATTCCCTTTAGGTTGTTTGTGTTGTTTTTAGCTTATATTACTTCCTTAATTTCCAAAAAAAAAAGGAATACGCAGGCGGATGCATTGGCCAATCTCGGATCTTCTTTAAGGGACATTTCGTTTACTTCCATCCCTATATTTCATCTGGCGAATCCTGCTGTCGCTAGGAATGTTGGGGATGCTGTCGCGATGACGGCCGAACGGCTTCAAGACAACCATGAGGTCGTTAGTAACATCGGTAACCTCGTAGCTGCGAGCGACACTGACATCGAGGAGGTAAGTGTCAGTTGGATAAAATCGCTTTATGATTTTCTTGCTAACGATGTACTTCAAACAGATAAGGCAGAGGCGCGCAGAATTTGGTTTAAAGCATCGCGGTACATACTCATTCAAGGAGTACTGTTTAAAAAATCTGCCGCAGGCCCCTACATGCGTTGTTTGGAAAAGGATCAGTGGGGGCAAGTCCCGGAGGACATGCATGAAGGCACTTGTGGAAATCATTCAGGAGGACGCAGCTTATCCAATAGAGTGTTACGCATGGGATACTATTGGCCCACAATAAAGAAAGACGCAGTAAGGTATGTCGCCAAGTGCGATAGCTGTCAACGACATGTAGGTATGACACATAAACCTTGTGAGGTTTTTCATCCTACTCTAACACCTTGGCCTTTCATGAAATGGGGCATGGACATAGTTGGCAAGTTACCTCTAGCCCCAGGCCAGAAGGCCTTTATGTTGGCCTAACTGCTACTTTTCTAAGTGGATTGAAGCAGGTTCTTTTCAAAGGTACGCGACAAGGAATGATTTCTTTTATATATACTACATTATTTGCAGGTTTGGTGTCCCATCCGAGATAGTATGCGACAATGGGTCCAGTAATAAGACGATCATTGACACCTTGAAGAAGCATAACGTTTCTGTGACGAATGGAGCATAACGTTGTTAACGTCAACACCAAGATATCCGCAAGCCAATGGACAAGCTGAGTCCAGTAATAAGACGATCATTGACACCTTGAAGAAGCGAATCGCAGCCAAGAAGGGTAAATGGGCGGAGGCGTTGCCTTCCATCTTATGGGCTAATCGCACGACACCGCGCACCGCGACTGGACAAACACCGTTCTCACTAGTATATGGTTGCGAGGCTGTCCTGCCTTCAGAAGTGAACGTCCCGACTGCGAGATGTGGTCTAGCGACGGAGCGACAGAATTGTGATGAGCTTGTGAACGACCTAGATACCATTGAAGAGTTGCGCGACGCAGCATTGGTACGCATGGCGGCTCAACAGCAAATCGTCGCAAGGAGTTTCGATAAAAACGTCCAAGCCAAGTCCTTCGTCGAAGGTGATTGGGTCCTAAAAAAAGTATTTCAGAACACACAAGAGGCTAACGCTGGTAAGCTAGGACCAAAATGGGAAGGACCATACCAAATTAGTAAGGTAGTAGGCAATGGAGCCTACCAATTGGTCCGACGTGACGGAAGCTCCGTGCCACGTAGCTGGAACGCTACACACCTCAAACGATACTTCTTTTAAGCTAAGTAATGCGTTTGTTTTCCCTTCATTATGTAAGAAGTAGATGATAATACTATTGTATATGTGTCGCTAGTTGCTAGCGACCATAGTGTTCTCTCACTGGGTGTTGTTGAATTTCAGGGAAGTCGCTCCCGTCCATCTTAATAACGTTGCGACGATTTTTACAAGACAACAGTAAGACTTGCATTTTACTACCATATAAAGTCTTTTGGTCCTCTATTACCCCAGCTGACGCTACAACAAGGGCACAGTCATTTTAAAGCCACAACTGCTTACGACATTTCATCTATCTTTCTGACAAACACACATAAGTATCTATGTATTTCCTATGTGTATTCTAAAATTATTTAATCCAAACGTTACGTCTGAACGACCAAAGACGGCTTTTACTAAGTCCAAACATTACGTCTGAACGACCAAAGATGGCTTACTAAGCGCCTGACCATCCTCCAGAAACGTCAGAATAACGACTGAGACACATGCATATGACACAAAGTGAAGACATAAGATTAACTTTGTTAAAATTCAAAAGCATCAAAGTAATGGTCACCCCCATAGGCGACCCAAAAGTTCAAACGATAAAAGTTATGATCACCCCGTGGTGACCCAAAAGTACAATACAAACAGTCACTCCCTTGGGTGACCTAGAACAAAGTTTGATTAAAGTTCAAGTGAAAGGGGCGTAATATAGAATGATTAAAAGTTAAACGTCAGGGGCCTCCTCAGCTTCCTTCTCCTTTGACGCTACAACTAGCAAGGCAGTGGCTGGAACTTCCTTTTCAGTTTCAGGGTAAGGTGGCACATCTGACGCTATGAAGCCGGCACAGGACGGGGCGTTTTCATCAACTTTTGATGAAGAATCCGTCGTCGCAGCCTAGTCTTCTTCGTCAATCAGATCCTTTATTGACCCCATGTACTGGAGGAACAGGTCAATGTCCTTTTGTGGCGTCCACGACGCCGTCTTTTTCATTAGGAACTGGTACATTAGCTTAGCCCTGACCCTGGTCGTCACTTCAGCCTCAAGAAGATCCAGCTCATTCTTCTGTGCGTCAACGCTCGCATGGAGAGTTTCGATCTCCCGACGCGAGGATTCTTCCAGCTTAGTCGCCTTTTTCCAAATCTCTTCCAGCTCTTCTTCATTCTTCTTCAGAGTTTCCCCCATATCCTCCATAGTCTTCTTGCAAGACTCAACTTCAGCACCTTTGGACTTCGCGTCCAATTCAGCCTTCTCCATTCTCTGCTTCATGGTCAGATGACCCTTCAGCAGAGATGAGATCTCCCTCTTCGCCTTTAGGAGATGTTGAGAGGACTGCATAGAAAAGAGAGGATGTGTGTCATTTGAAATTCATAAGTCATTGTCATAATAGCATAGTGTCTCAAAAGTAAAGGGAGTGTCTATACCTGGAATAGGAGCTCTAGTCCATCTGACATCATGCGAGGAAGAGTATGGTCCTTGATCCTTTCCATAGCGCTGGGAACAAGGAACCTATCAGCCTCAGGCCATAAGGACCTCTCTTACGACATGAAGTCGTTAGGGACGGTCACAGTATAAGAAGGCCCGCTCTTGTCCGGAGGGGCCAGGATATCAATTCTGCGCGTCTTAGACGCGACGTCATGCTCGTCGTCCAAGTGGACGACGACCGCTGTGTCCTTCTTTGTCGACGCTGTCGACAGGGACGCAGCGTCAGCAGAGTACTCCCTCTTACGTTTGCGCAGCATCTCAGATAATTCTTGGCCGTCCAGACTCCCCTTAGGGCGCGATTATGGTAAACCTGTCTAGTAGTGTTTGAGTCAGTAACGTGAAACTCTTCCTGGTAAAGTCCTACCCAAAAATAAAAAAATCAGAGAGAATAGATAGACTAACCAGATGCCATAGATGAACAACTATCTTGAGAAGCAAATAGAATTCTTCTAAACTGCCTGTCTTCTTCTGGTACTTTCAAAAATTTGTCGCAAAGACTCTGAGACTCGTCGCAATGCAACAGTAGTTTAGGGTTAAGACGTGTAGTAGAAAAGATGTAAGAGTAGTGTTAACGACGTGACATGAATGTAAAAAGACTGAAAATAAACACACCTTCGGTATTCCAGCCGCTAACCAAAGACGTCCCAGCTTCCCCTAGCGACGACCTCTTCACAAATACAAACCTGTTGTTATTTCACTATTTTGATAATGACATATAATTAATGTTTACATGATTTTTGTTTATGAATTCAATTTTTAGTTTATTATGTTAGAAGTAATTTTTATATGTCTTAGATTTATTTTTCTGTTTTCGTTTATTTTATTTTGTTTGATTTATTCGTTCTAGTTTTAATTAGTTTAGTTATCTTTAGATTTCACAAATAACATGTTAAATAACTTATGAAGAATTTATTAAGTGTTTAATCAAAATTAAGTTATTTATAACTTATTTGTGATATGCAGTTAATATTATGGATGTAACAAAATTGAATATATCAAGGTTCCATGATATTGTGTTGAGTTAGTGTGCAACATCTTTCGTTGCCTACAATCTAGGAGCCGCCAAAGCACTAACCTAAGGATGCGCTTAAAAATAGAACGTTGAGGTAGTTCCTACATTTTAGGAACCACAACAACCACTCTATTTTTAAGGCGTGTGAACGTGGATAAAGTGGCTACGTTTAAGGAAGCCAACTGCCAATGGAATTATCAACGGACATATTAAGGAGAAGTGGCTGAAGCTACGTGGGTAAATGGAGAATATATTGAGAAGATCGTGGAGAAGAATTCGAGAAGAAAAAGATCCCTACAAATAGAGTTTTTGTAATCGTCTAAAAATATACTTTCAGAATTTTATGTAATATTCTTAGAGAAAGTACATTCGGTTTTCTTCTTCTTAGAAATTGATGTATTATAGATTGGGTTGAGTGAATCTAAGTCAGTAATCATTTTGAGAGGAAAAAAGAAATAAAAATAGAAGAGAGAAAGAGAAAAGACTTTGAGTAAAGTCAAGGGAGAAGTCAACTGTTCAGAGGGAACAGGCTTACAGGGAACCAGTTCCTAGAGGAACAGAGTTGGTCCGAGTTTAGGTTGTACAAAAGAGAGTCTTTTGGCCTAAAAGTTATTAAAGAGAATTGAGTCAAAATCCCTCATGGTCAAGGTTTTTCTTCCTATTGGGACTAGGAAGTTTTCCTTGTAAAAATCTCGTGTTCCTACTTCTTTCTTAATTCATGCAATTATTTCTTTCTTACTTAATCATTCTTTTATTTCCGCAAAAAGTTTGAAAATCTCTCAAACTACAATTCACCCCCCGTCTTGTAGTTGCTTAAGTGTTCGTCCAAGACTAACAATTGGTATAAAAGCCTAGTTCCTCCAAAATCAGTTAACACTGAGGAGCTTGTATGGAAATAAAGGCCGAAAAATATCATGTTTGGAAAGTTATAGAAATCGGTGACTTTGCAGTCACAGAGAAAAATAAAAAAGGTGAAAAAATCCCCAAGCCACTCTCCAAATATGATAAGGATGACTTCGACAAAATGGAGATGAATAACTTGGCCAAAAAGATTCTCCATTGTGGTCTTGGTCCCTATGAACATAATCGAATCATGGGATGCAAATCAGCCAAGCAAATGTGGGAACTTCTTCAAGTTACTCACGAAAGAACAAAGGAAGTCAAGCAATCAAAGATTGACATGCTCATGCACAAATATGAGCTATTTCAAATGAAGCCTAAGGAGTCTGTTCAAGAGATGCTCACAATATTCTCCAACATCAATGATCTTGAATCTCTGGGAAAGATCATCACTCCCGAGGAACAAGTACGAAAATTTCTAAGAATTCTTCCTCAGGATGAAAAATGGATGGTAAAGGTCACTGCCCTGCTTTAAACAAAAGATTTCACAGTATTCAATATCGAGCAACTTTTCGGTTCCTTGTTAACTCATGAAATCCATCTAGGAACTCATGAAGTTGACTCTAGTAGACCTAAGGCCTTGGCTCTCAAGTCCGATGATCTGGAGGATTCAGAAACTGATGATGAAGAGGCAGCACTGATCGTGAAAAGATTCAAAAAGTTCTTCAACAAGAACTACAAAGGGAAGAACATGAAAAAGCCAGGAAAGCTAAGCTGTCACAAATGTGGAAGTCCGGATCACTTCATAAAGGAATGCCATCTCTGGGAAAATGAAAAGAGCAAAGGAAAGTACAAGGAGAAGGGAAAGGAACAACAAAAACCTTTCTCAAAAGTTAATATGAGAAGGGCCATGGTAGCTGTATGGGGAGAATCCGACTCAGACGAGGAGCAGGAACAACCAGAAGAGGAGACATCTCATTTATGTCTCATGGCAAAAACAGATGAAGAAGAAGACTTGCCAAACAACAAGGTACGCATAAATGTTATCGAAGAAGAGTTAAATGAACTTTCAAAGAATCAATTAATAAAACTGCTTTTGGAAACCTTAGATGACTACAAGGCCATTTGTGTTAGAGAAGAAAATTCAGACAAGCCTTAAAAGTCACCAAAGGACATTCAAATTGGTTAGAAACAGTTAATGCAAACATTGAGGAAAGATCTTTTGAAAATGCTAAAAATGAAAATTATTTCTTGAATAGGGAAATGGCCGAATTAAAACTGTTCGTTCCTGAAGGAACCAGTTCCTCTATAAATACCAGATCCGAGTTCGAAAAGTTAAAATTCGAACATGAGAAAGTTTTAAGTAAATATCTCGTACTTAAAGAGAAAATGTAATCTTCAAGAACGACTCTTCCTGTTCCAGTAAGCTGAATACAAAAATATAGAAATGAAGGAAGAAGTGGGCTAGGTTTCAATCACAAGAAGAAAAACAAAATGAAAAAATATGTTTATCTTCCAAGCAGTCGAATATGTTCTTACTGTGGGAACAGTGGACACTTAGTGTCTGACTGTTCCTCCAGAGAAGAACATATTGAAATGAACACCCACTTAGTTAAACAAGTTTGGAAAGTCAAGAGAAATACAAGCCCGACAGAGGAACCGAAGTCAAACTGGGTTCCTACCACTGACTGATTGCTTTGATACAGGCTAAAGTGAGGGGGAACAACCTATGGTACCTCGATAGCAGTTGTTCTAAACACATGACAGGAGATAAAGAGAAATTTCTCTCGCTTTCAGCCTATGATAACTGTGACCTTCGGAGACAATCTTACCGGTAACATAGTTGCAATTGGGAAGGTAGGAAAGTCTAAGTCACACTCCATAGACAATGTATTTTTGGTCGAGGGTTTAAAACATAATCTGCTTAGTATTTCTCAATTTTGCGACAAAGGGAACAGTGTAAATTTTACTGATGAACATTGTGTAGTAAGTAATGCAGGAACAGGTACCAAAATCCTAGAAGGAACAAGGAAAGGGAATACCTATGTTGTTGACCTCAACCTTGTTCCTAGGAACAATCTAACGTGTTTAAGTGCCATCGACAATGAACCACTTCTTTGGCATAAAAGATGTGGTCATGCAAGTATGTCATTACTCCAGAAGCTAAGTGGTAAGGACTTGGTGGTTGGATTACCAACTATCAAAGTCACAAACCATGAAGTTTGTGGACCCTGTGCAAAAGGTAAACAAGTTAGATCCTCGTTCAAATCTAAGAAAATGGTAAGCACACAAAGTCCCCTTGAATTGATTCATATGGACTTGTGTGGCCCTGTTAGAATCCAAAGTCGATCTGGTAAGAGATACGTGCTTGTAATAGTTGATGACTTCTCAAGATACACTTGGGTTATTTTTCTCCATAGCAAAGATGAGACATTTGATGAATTTGTTAAGTTTGCAAAAAGAACTCAAAGAATAAGTGGTTTTAAAATTAAGCATTTGCATTCTGATCATGGTAAGGAGTTTGAAAACTCCAAATTTGATGAGTTTTGCAGAAATGAAGGTCTTGATCACAACTTCTCAGCACCTAGAACTCCACAACAAAATGGCGTGGTAGAACGGAAGAATCGCACTTTGGAGGACATGGCAAGAACAATGATCAAAACAAGCAACCTTCCGAAGAATTTCTGGGCTGAAGCATTGAATACGGTATGCTACATAATCAATAGAGTCATGCTAAGACCTATTGTCTTGAAGACCCCTTATGAGCTACTCAAAGGAAGAAAACCCAATATCTCATACTTTAGAATCTTTGGCTGTAAATGCTTTGTACATAATAATGGTAAAGACAATTTAGGAAAGTTTGATGCTAGAAGCGATGAGGCTATTTTTATTGGATATGCTTTAAGTAGTAAGGCATATAGAGTGTACAACAAACGAACAATGTGTGTTGAGGAAAGTGTCCATGTTATTTTCGATGAAACTAACTCTCTGCAGGAACCAAGTAATGAAAATGACTTTGAAATAGGACTGACTCGTATTGAGGAGTCAGTAAACATTGATGAGGAACTAACACCTGCAGGAACTGACAAAAAGCATATTTCTGAAGAAGAAATAGCTATTCCTGATCCTGTTATACAGGAGGCACAAGCACCAGAAACTCATCCAGTAGATGAGACAAATGAAGCTCCTCAATCTGGAGGAGCAGAGACAAGAAGATTTGAACCAAGACCTTGGAAACACTTAAAATCCCATCCATTGGATTTAATAGTAAGTGATATTGAAAAGGGAACTCAAACGAGATCCTAACTGAAAAATTTATGTGCTTTCCATGCCTTTTTGTCTATGACAGAACCACGAGATCACAATGATGCCCTACTGGAGTCTGACTGGATAAACGCCATGCAAGAGGAACTGAATGAGTTTCAGAGGAACAAGGTCTGGCACCTTGAGACCAAGCCTAAAAACCAAAAGGTGATTGGACTAAAATGGGTCTTCAGGAACAAGCTAGACGAGCATGGAACAGTCATAAGAAACAAAGCTAGACTCGTAGCCAAAGGGTATAATCAACAAGAAGGTATAGAATTTGATGAAACCTTTGCTCCTGTAGCTAAAATAGAAGCAATAAGAATTTTGATTGCCTTTGCATCATTCATGGGTTTTAGGTTGTACCAAATGGACGTCAAATGTGCATTTTTAAATGGATATTTGGTTGAAGACGTCTATGTGGAACAACCTCCTGGTTTTGAAAACCCTGATCTTCCTAATCATGTCTATAAGCTAGATAAAGCGCTTTATGGGCTTAAACAAGCTCCTAGATCATGGTATGAAAGACTATAAAAATTCTTACTTTCTAATTACTTTATACGAGGCAAAGTTGATAGGACCCTGTTCCTGCGATCAAAAGGAACAGACATCCTAGGGGTTCAAATTTATGTGGATGATATAATTTTCGGTGCAACTAACGAATCTCTTTGTAAAGAATTTGCTGAGTTAATGCGTAGTGAATTTGAAATGAGTATGATGGGAGAGTTAAACTTCTTTCTTGGTTTGCAAATCAAGCAAACTGAAAGAGGAACTATGATCCATCAACAAAAATACGTAAAAGAGTTATTGAAAAAATATGGAATGGATCAAGCAAAGACAAACCATACTCCTATAGGAACAGGTACAAGGTTTGAATGTACACATAATGTTGTTCCCCCCTAATTGTTTCTTATTAAGTATGTCCTGCAATCTTCATGAATTAACTTTCATACACATAGGGTCAAGTATAAGAACTCACATATGTCTCTAAATATTACCCTTAGTGTCCTTGCACATATTTGGTACGTATGTAGTTTGTATATTATGGACACATTTTTATCATATGCAAGAGTAAATTTTTCAATCTTTCCATTTCTCTAATTTACCTCCAAATTTCCTTGTTTCTTTTTCTTTTCACACCTTTCCGTCCAAAAAATAAAAACATTAATCTGAATTATGGCAAAAAATTACGCGTTCAATTAATCTATGGTTAAATGAAGAAACCCCATTAATAGCCTTCAAAAACCTATAAAGCGTTTCATTAAACCTACCTCTCCATTTCTTTTTCACACGGAATCATGATTATTTTATAAACCCAACACATCAAATCACTGACCCCTCATAATTTCTCTCTCACATCAACTCACGAGTCTCTCTCTCTCTCTCCTCATTGTCATCTTCAACCTCACACTAAACCTCTGTCACCATGTCTTCCAAAACTCAAAATTCTGGTGATCACGAAAACTTTTCGCAAGAGAAAACACCATCTCACGATGAATTAAGTGCTCAAGAATCATCCAAGAATGACGCAGATTCTACTGGGTCAAAATCGGCATCTTCTGCACCTGTTTCTCTCTCCCCGAAAAAGGAAGAAGGTGATAACGAAGTAGAAAGCGATCAAGAACAAGAAATCACTGTACCTACAAAAAGAGGTAAGAAAACTAAATCTTCACAATTTCTGGTGGGTTTTTGTGTAGACATTGCATGGTGCAAAAAGTCTAAGTGGAATGAGTTACTGAAAATTTAAAATTTTAGAAGTGGTTAAAAATTGTTAGCATAGATGAGGGACTTTATGAAAAAGAGATGAAAGCTTCTTGTTCTGGGTTTACTATAACTGAGGGTGTGTGTTTGTCAATTGTTAATGGGTCTGTAGTTACAATTACTGAGAAGAAACTGGGGGAATGGTTTGATGTTCCGCATGAGGGCTACAAGGACTACATTAAGGGTAGGGCTAAGTTGAACATCAATGGGGTCACCAATGCTCAAATTCTTGCTTTCTTTAACGGCAATTCTAATGTTTTATCTTTGGATCAAAAAGAAGTGTCTCATTTTCATAAGCTTCTATTTCAGTTGGTTTGGCGTTTCATTTTACCCCGCTCCTCCAAAAGAACTCAAGCAAGTCTAATAGATCTTTCCATTATGTATTGCCTTGCTGAAAACATAAAAATTAACCTTCCCTCACTCATAATTTCACATCTCTCTCACTGCATTACCCATAACACCAAAGTGGGTTATGGAAATCTTCTTTCCTCCGTTTTCAAACAATGAAAAGTTAAACTACCTCCTAGTCCCTCCTTTTCTCTTGAGCCAAAAAATTATCTTACCAAAGAAACTTTGACTAGGCTGAGCTTGAGGTTGGTGAATGGGAAGATAGATTTTGAGAGAGAAGAAACTCCGGTTAAGGTTGAAGTAGGAAGTAAGAGAAAGATGGATGAAGAAGGAGTTGCCAGTGGGTGTGTCAAAAAAAGCCAAAGGTTGGCTGGGTCCAAGTTCCTGAAGGAGCAGGATCAAGGTGACATAGTTTTCATTCACCTAGATTCTGACCTTGTCCCTTCTACTGCTATGGATTTTCCATTACTCTCTACAACTGGGCTTAACAAGCTGCTCCGGGAAATTCAGGACTCCTTGACCCTTCTGCACACTAGGATCAATGCCATTGAAGCTACTGTTCATGTTCTGGACTCTCAGCAGCAAGATCAAGTGCTTGCAATCGAGAATGCTGATACTGGGATCAGGAACAAGGTGGATGGTGTGCTCTCCAAGATAGATTATGTGGTCTCCTCTCTCTTCAAAAGAACCAAATCCTAACTTCTCTTAACTTTGGAAAATTTGAACAATTTTTTTTGGCTGTAATTATTAAACAATCTTTTGGATTTCACTTCCTGTGTCCTTCTGAGACACACGAAGTACTTTTGAATTTCTTTTTACTTTATTCACTATCTTTTGCCTTACTCTGCATATTGACTGATTACTGCTGTCTATAATGTTGCTCTCTGCATGCCTATTATGTTTGTGTGTTTGGATGGCTAATATTATGAGATGTATGTTTGAGCAACTTGCTTGATGCCTAGACTGTTGACTCTCTAGTGCTGCAGGTACAATCCTTAGTTTTGATAATGACAAAAGGGGGAAGAGATATAAGTGTGTCAAAACTTTTTTATCTTAGTTCCTATGAATATTTTTCTCATCCCTGTTCCTTGTCTTGTCTGATCCTGTTCCCAGTCTCAGTTGAGTTTTTAACTAGGTTATATTGTGGATATTTTTATTTTTTGTAGTTTATTCTCTGTGTAGTTTAGTGTCTTAATCTTTGTAGTTTCGTTTTCAAAAACATAAAAACTTAAAAAAAATTTTAATTATTTGTCATAATCAAAAAGGGGGAATATTGTTGTTTCACTATTTTGATAATGACATATAATTAATGTTTACATGATTTTTGTTTATGAATTGGATTTTTAGTTTATTATGTTAGAAATAATTTTTATATGTCTTAGATTTTTTTTCTGTTTTCGTTTATTTTATTTTGTTTGATTTATTCGTTCTAGTTATAATTAGTTTAGTTATCTTTAGATTTCACAAATAAGATGTTAAATAACTTATGAAGAATTGATTAAGTGTTTAATCAAAATTAAGTTGTTTATAACTTATTTGTGTATCGGTTAATATTATGGATGTAACAAAATTGAATTTATCAAGGTTCCATGATATTGTGTTGAGTTAGTGTGCAACATCTTTCGGTTGCCTACAATCTAGGAGCCGCCAAAGCACTAACCTAAGGATGCGCTTAAAAATAGAACGTTGAGGTAGTTCCTACATTTTAGGAACCACAACAACCGCTCTATTTTTATGGCGTGTGAACGTAGATAAAGTGGCTACGTTTAAGGAAGCCAACTGCCAACGGAATTATCAACGGACATATTGAGGAGAAGTGGCTGAAGCTACGTGGGTAAATGGAGAAGATCTTGAGAAGATCGTGGAGAAGAATTCGAGAAGAAAAAGATCCCTACAAATAGAGTTTTTGTAATGGTCTAAAAATATACTTTCAGAATTTTGTGTAATATTCTTAGAGAAAGTACATTCGGTTTTCTTCTTCTTAGAAATTGATGTATTATAGATTGGGTTGAGTGAATCTAAGTTTGTGATCAATTTGAGAGGAAAAGAGAACGAAAAAGAGAAGAGAGAAAGAGAAAAGACTTTGAGTAAAGTCAAGGGAGAAGTCAACTGTTCATGGGGAACAGGCTGACAGAGAACCAGTTCCTAGAGGAACAGAGTTGTCCGAGTTTAGGTTGTACAAAAAAGTCTTTTGGCCTAAAATTATTAAGAGAATTGAGTAAAAATCCCTCGTGGTCAAGGTTTTTCTTCCTATTGGCCTAGGAAGTTTTTCTTGTAAAAATCTCGTGTTCCTAGTTCTTTCTTAATTCATGCATTATTTCTTTCTTACTTAATCATTCTTTTATTTCCGCAAAAAGTTTGAAAATCTCTCCAACTACAATTCACCCCCCCTCTTGTAGTTTATTAAGTGTTCGTCCAAGACTAACAACTGTTTTTCCGACCTCTGTCATTCGATTGGATTCCCCCCGACCAGAGGTTTCAACCTCGCCTTTGCATGTACGACTATTCTATTTTTTGCCTTGACCCTAATTTCATAGTGCAACAGTATGTCATGGAGGGTGAAGGCTTCTTCCCATGACGATGTCACCCTGTCGATGACGCTCAGAATCCGCCAGTGTTGGGGCATAATTTGCCCAGGGCTGATCTGGTAAATTTGCATCAGGTCCCTTGCTGGGGGGGTGAAGGGAAGTCTCAAGCCTATTTTGAAAGAGTACTCGTAGAGCACCACCCATTTGGGGGGACATGACTCTGGTGGTTCTTCAGACTCAGCATTCCTAATGACAGTACCTTCGGGCAAATTCCTAATCTAAAAACTAAACATGTCCTCTCTGACATAGTAGACAATTCTTCTTCATTCTCACTCCTCTGTTCACAACTTTCTCTTCCCTCTCATTTTTCTTGATTTTTTACA
Organism: Beta vulgaris subsp. vulgaris; assembly: GCF_026745355.1. Taxonomy (NCBI): domain Eukaryota; kingdom Viridiplantae; phylum Streptophyta; class Magnoliopsida; order Caryophyllales; family Amaranthaceae; genus Beta; species Beta vulgaris. Next base: position 44,692,184 of record NC_079205.1, on the reverse strand, counting down.
AAAGTCCTAATGCTACGTCTGCTAGGTGCCATAAGAACAGTTGGAGAAGAAAAGAAAATAGCACGAATTAAAGGAAAAAACGAAGGGAAAGTATGAAATTAACTGGTATCAGTGATCGATAATCCGACGAAGAGAATAATGGAAGTTAAGGAAACTATCCTACTTAAGGAGAGAGAAATATTTGACGAAGTTGGAATAAAAGTTAGAATCCTTAACCGCCCAAGTTATTTATGTCATCAAGAGCAATCATGACATTGTGCCAATGGTTAGAATTAAAACGGCTATTTATAAAGAAAACTACCTTTTATGTTCTGAGACCATTGGGCTACCTAGTATAACCGCCTAAATGGATTTTCCTTGTGTTTCTTTGGAAAAAAATTTCTGTAATTGACAAAAGCGAGATTCTTCCTGTAATTTTTGATATATTGGTAACTTAGAAGGGATTTCATTTGAATTATTGATTTCTTTTAACAATTGTCTCATGGATTTTGTGTTACCTCGATTCAACAATTGGGGGCAAACTGTTATGACTGAATTTTTTCACGGGATGACATGATGCCATCTGACATGGTGACGTAGTGACTATGACTTGAAGACGCAGCAGAGAACGCAAGATTGGAGCTAAGCATTAAGCAGTAACGGTTTTGCTAAATAAGGAAGGAGCATAATGAGGCATAAAATCAGCCGTTGAGGACGTGGATTGTGACGTTGGAGCATAAATGAGAAAGATATCCCATGATTGAAGGACCGAAGTTATTGTAATAATTAGAGAATTTATTATGTATTCGTCGAGAAAAAGCCAAGGGAAAAAAGAGGCATACAAAAGAGATGGGGGGATCATTAGTCATTTTCCACGCAACATTATTAGAAGAAAACTAAAGAGAAAGACATTTCTGTAACGATTCTCACTCGCTAAGAGGGACAATGAACCATAGTAGATTGGTGGATCTCCATCCACTCGCGGTTTTTACCCATCTTCATTGGGGTTTTCCGCGTCACCATTTGTGTGTGTTCATCCCCTTTGATCCCTATTGCATTCGTTCATTGCATTGTCTTAAACATAATCTGGTTAAATCGTGCCAAACTTTAATTTCGTCGTAAGCGATAAATTTTAGCATAAACAATGTGTCCCTTCGGTTTAGAGTACCAGAGGATGCATGCTTGTCCAAACGATTGTGTGCTATATCAAAATGAATATGCAAATATGGGATGAAGGAGTTTCTGTGTACGATGCACATGCTGATGAGGTTTTCACATTGCGTGCCATGCTTCTATACTCTCTTGATGACTTTCCTGCTTATGGGAACTTATCCGGGTATAAGAACAAAGGGAAGAAAGCATGCCCGATTTGCATCGACGACACAGAATCTAAATACATTTCTACTTGTCACAAAGAAGTTTATATGCGGACCCGAAGGTTCCTTCGACGCGACCATCCTTATTATAATAAGAAGAAGGCATTCGATGCAACAGTTGAGGAAGGTGTTGCTCGTAGGCCATTGATTGGTGTTGAGGTTTTTTATCAGGTCAAGGGTATTGAAAAGATATTTGGCAAAGGAGCGGGTGATGGTGGTAAGGGACTTTGGAAAAAGGAGTCTATTATGTGGAAACTTCCATATTGGAAGGATCTAGAGGTTAGACATTGTCTCGACGTCATGCACAAAGAGAAAAATGTATGTGACGCAATTCTGGGACATTTATGAATATTCCACATAAGACAAATGATAGCAAAGGCGCGCAACTGTATCTAGAAAGTGAGGGGCTTCGACCAGAGCTATGGGCTCAAAAGAGGGACACTAAGAAAAGAAAGAAAAAAGAAAAAGTGTCTGGCAAAGGAAAGTGAGGGGCTTCGACTGTACCTGGAAAGTGAGGGGCTTCGACTATACCAGGTTTGTTTTTGCTCCCCCTTTTTTTTTTTTTTGCTCCCCCGAGTTGTTTCTTTTTTTTGGCTCCCCCCACCCCCACTACCCTCCCCCCTTGCTGCCCCCCACCCACCTGCCCTCCCCCATTGCTGCACTCACTCCACACACCCCTGCCCTGCACTCCCCCACCCTTGCACCCTGCTGCTCCCCCACCCCCTCTACACACTGCCCCTGCCCCACCCCTGCAGCCCACCCCCACCCCCTCTGCACACTGCCCCACCCCTGCCCTCCCCCACCCCCTGCACTGCCACCCACCCTTGCAGCCCTCCCCACCCCCTGCACTGCCACCCCACCCCGTGTAGCCCTCCCCCACCCCTGCAGCCCTCCCCCACCCCCCGCACTGCCACCCTCCCCATCCCCGTGCGCACTGCCCCCTGCCCCCACCCCAGCACCTCCCCCCACCCCCTACAGCCTCCCCCACCCGTGTGCACACTGCCCTCCCCCACCCCTGCAGCCTCCCACGCCCCATGTGCACAATGCCCCACCCCCCTACAGCCCTCCCCACCCCTATGCACACTGCCCCACCCCCTGCCCTCCCCCCACCCTTACACCTCCCCCACCCCTTGCCTCCTCCCTTGCTGCCCCACTCCCCTTGTTGCGCCCTCCCCTTGCACAATCGCTCTCATTTGACTTGCACAATCCCCCCCCCCTCCCATTGCACACTCACTCTCATTTAAAACTAATCATTATTTTTCTATAATCTATGTAGATGGGGCTCAAGCAAAAAGAGATTAGCGGCGAGTTCACTCCGGAAGCCAACAAAGATGCTCTTTATGAGACTTTGGTAAAGGACCACAATGGACATTTGAGGGGTTTTGGTGGGATTTGGCTAAGCAAGACAAAACCCTACAGTAAAGAATCTTCCACAATCACAAAGTCACGCTCCAATGCTTCCGCCCCCACATTATATGGAAGCCATGGCACAAGCTCTTCGGGAGAAGCTTACGGAGGAAATTACAGAGAAGGTGACGGAGAAACTCATGGCAAGTTTCAACGCGGTCCTTACAGAGTATGGTTTACCACCGTTACGTCAACCTAAACTAAATCGTCCTTTGGAGGACAAAGCTAGCCATCCTAACACACAAAAATCAGCACCGTCTATACTTGAGTTAGAGGTAACTACTAGTCTTCTTAGAACTTCAAAAACAAAGTCATTATATAAACTAACCTCAATTCATATATTTTTGAAGGAAGAAACACCTTGTCAGCTTTTACTAGATGTAAAAGATGCGGGTTTAATTGTGGTGGCTGAAGGAAATGCACAACTACGAAGTGAACGAGCAACAATCCATCATCAATCGGTGGACAATGATCACTTGGCGGTTAGTGTAGTCTTGATCACTCCTAGTTACGAAGACTTTGCTCTCCCATTGCCTAACCCGTCGACGGAGACAAATGTCTTGACCAACGCTCATGGTGGTTATGTGATCTGGCCATCGGCATGGGTGAGGTTTTCAGACGAGGTAAAATGAAGCAACTAATTAAGTATTCAATCATATTGATCTATTTAATTCATATCTATTAAGTATTAACTAAGTAGGTTGAATGTTTCTCGGTTTCAATCAATAGGTTTTGGAGAGAATAAAGAAGCCCAACGAAAGCAAGGCGGACTCACCTCCTCTACAAAAGGCGAAGGAAAAGGAGGGTTCAAGTCCCAAACAAAACCCTCCTAAACCTACTTGGATCGAGTCATCAATGCTTCAAGGTCTCAGTAAGGCATGCTCGTGGCTACATGCAAATATGCGTGATATGCCGGATGATACATCTTTGGAGGTTAAGTTGGGTACCACGGAATTCAACTACCACAAGGAAGCGTCGACATGGGTGTCCAAGGATGATGTGAAAGAGTTCCTTTGCGGAGATATGTTGAATGTTTCGTCAATTCAAGCATTCATGAGGTATAACATCGGTACTTATGAAATGTATGAACTTTCTTTGCAATATCTAATAATATATCTCTGTTATGTATATGATTATGCTTTGAATTGAATATTACTCTAAGAGTCTCCTTGTGGATGTGGTCGGTTTGGGTGGTTATGTCCATATTTCGTCCGAGCTGACAACTGTTTGCAAAACCCAGATGAGGTTAAGGAGTATATTAGGCTATGTCTCCAAACAGCTCAACGTTCACAACATAAGTTCATATTTTCCCCTTGTTTTGAAGAGTATAATTCTTAACCTTATCCATTTTTTGCACTTAATAATTATTATACAATATAAGCATGTACTCACATGATTGCTTCGTAGCTTGATTTTGTGATTTTAATGCCCATTGGTCGCTTCTTGTGATTTCTCCTTCAAACAACACAGTATATCAGTTTGATTCTGCAGCTCAACATCCACCACGATCTTTACTCCTCAAATCATGCATAAATAGGTATGTTTATTATTAGCTCCAACACGTTTCACTAATTTCTTCCTTTGTCCGCTTCTCACATGAAATTAAAATAACTACAGCTGCTTGAAGAAGGTTGGGAGAACAGGAAGCGTTCCTCAGTGGAAAGCAATGAAGGTATTTCATATTATTTTTCTACTTCTTTCTTTAATTTTACAAAAAACAAACATGTATGTTTCTTACATGATTTTTTAATGTACTTCTATAATTAGTATGCTCAACAACTCGGCGGAACCGAGTGTGGCTACTATGTGTTGAGGTTCATGTGCGATATAGCCTCATGTTGCAAGGAAGTCGGGGATATATACAAGGTATTATACATGACAACCCATTTTCGCCTTTTTGGACCTTTTTTGGCCTTTGAAGTTCAATTTACATATTTTTCCACATTTAGACACATGTTAGGACATATATAGTACTAATAGCAACATATATAACCATTAGAGTCAAGAACCATCATTTCTTAGGCTTTGAAACCCAATTTGGGTAAATGAAGGTCATTTAGGGCCGATATTAAACTTTAATGTTCATTTTCCTTAAATTCTCACATTTAGCCACATGTTAAGACATATATAGTACTAATAGCAACATATATAACCATTAGAGTCAAGAACCATCATTTCTCATGCTTTGAAACCCAATTTGGGTAAATGAAGGTCATTTAGGGTCGATTTTAGACTTTCGTGTTCATTTTCCTTAAATTCTCACATTTTGCCACATTTTAAGACATATATCGTACTAATAGCTACATATATAACCATTAGAGTCAACAAAAACTATTTGTCATGCTTTGAAACCCAATTTGGGTAAATGAAGGTCATTTAAGACCGATTTTAGACTTTCATGCTCATTTTCCTTAAATTCTCACATTTAGCCACATGTTAAGACATATATAGTACTAATAGCTACATATATAACCATTAGAGTCAAATATAGGCTATTTTAGGCCATTTTACATCAAAAATCATATATATACTTTTTTCATGTGTTTAATAGTAGTTTTGATTTAAAATACAAAACTAGGCATGTTAGAACCAAATATAGGCTATTTTAGGCCATTTTACATCGAAATGAATGAATATGAGTAGTTTGAAGTTAGTTTAAGTTATAAACACCTTAAACATAATATATATAGTTTCTTTCATGTGTTTTAATAGTAGTTTTGATCTAAAATACAAATCATAGACATGTTAGCACCAAATATCGGTCATTTTCGCCCATTTTAGGCCATTTTACTTCGAAATGAATAAATACGAGTAGTTTGAAGTTAGTTTAAGTCATAAACACCTCAAAAATCATATATATACTTT
>NC_079205.1:44601896-44625790 GCF_026745355.1 Beta vulgaris subsp. vulgaris | reverse complement strand
TAATTGATCTATCCCATAGAGCTTGTAGTGTATGCGAGAATGATACTCCAAATAAACAACAAATAATAAAGGGGACACAGGGTCCCCCTGTAGCTCTGAAATATCCCTCCATGCTATCATTTATCATCAGTGAGTACATTGGTATTGTGACACGTTGCATAGCCATGTGTGTGAACTGCTCAGGGAAGCCAAGATGTAACAACATTTCATGCAAGAAATCCCAGTTCACTATATCATATGCCTTATGGAGATCAATCTTCAGCAAACATCCAGGTTGAACCTTCTTCCTTCCATAGTGTTTCACTAGGTCTTGAATAACCATAACAATATGCACTATAAATCCTCCATGGACAAATCCCCCTTGATTTTCAATGATAATATCAGGGAGGACTTACCTTAGTACCTTTGTAAGGCATTTGTATAAAATGTTGCAGCAAGATATGGGTCTATACCCAGTCACATTACTTGGACACCTAGTTTTAGCCACCAATGTGATTGTAGTATTGTTCAATTTTCTCAAGATTCTTCCACTCCGAAGAGTTTCCTGTACAACAACTATTACATCATTTTGGACTATGTCCTAACTATATTTGTAATAATATGACCCAAAACCATTAGGCCATGGTGCCTTACAGCCATGGATAGAAAATAATGCATTCTTAATTTCAGCTCTAGTGTAAGGAGCATTAAGAATGCTTTTGTGCTCTTCTGTAAGTAAAGGCCCTGTCTACACCAATTGAGGAATCACAGCTCTCCTGTTAGTGATATTACTCCCCAAAAACATCTTATAATACTCCAGAAAAGCCTAGGTAACTTTCTCTGGAGTATCTTGCCAAATGCCCTGTTCATCTTGTATGCTGTAAATCTGATTCTGAATTCTTATAGCTTTAAGACTTTGATGAAGAATTTTGTGTTTTCCTCACCATATCTTAGCCAATCTAACTTTGCCTTATGTCTCAAAAAAAAGCCACATAAATGCCATGTTTCCCTTTATATTCCCTGACTGTTTGTAGCTCTTGTTCAGCAATTTCTTTGTTTCCAGGATGAAGGTGCATGTGTTTTTGTTCTTCAACCATCTTTTTATGACCTTGCAAATTAGCTACTCGAAACTCTAAAAATCCATTCTTATTCAGCTCCTTTAACACAAATTTCACTCTCTTGAGTTTCTGCACCACTTGGAACATCCTAGAGCCTTGTATGGGTGTGTTCCAAGCTTGCCTGAGAAGATTTTCAAATTGTGGAGAGGTTTTCCCACATTGTGAAATATCTAAAAGGCTTTCGACCTTCTTTATCTCGCTGGTAAACAGTGAGTAATGCAGGTGAGTGATCAAATTCACCTTCACATTGAAAATTCAATTATGCAGTTTCATGATTATCAAACTTGATTAGCAGGCATTCTGTCAGGTTTTGAGAAGACTATGGCCTCCCCTTGTTGCTTGTTATTCCAAGTGAATAAATTCCATGAACTCTTGATGTCATATACATCACAATCCTCCAAACAAGCCCTAAACTCCTTTATTTCCCCCTTTCTCACAAGGGACCCTATCCCCCTATCTGTATGCAAAACACAATTAATATCTCCACATAATAGTTGGATTTTATGTTGATTTCCACGTCTAGTGAGTAGTTTAATTTATTAGTTAGTATTTGGGTGAAAACTCAACCATGCTTGATATGAGTGTTTGAGTATGAAATTAGGGGTTTGATTAGGCCTATTATTTAATGAATAGCATGATCATTACTATTTGCTTGCATTTTTATTAGTAGCTTGAATGTTTGTTTTATTGATACCTTAAATCAAATTGAGGAAGGAGATAAAGATTGACATTTACGCTACGCTATTATCTTGCTTAAGTACTCATGAGATTGAGATTTGATTGTGCATATATGGATCGACATTGTGTTTCTCCTTGGTTGCATATTTTAGACCATGAGAGTGGCTTACTTATGTGAATTAGGTATTTATATGTTCACTCTTGAGAGAAGGCTTAGAACTAGTTAAAAGTCGATGAATTAAACTATATTATGCTTGATCATGATCTTATTTCATCTACGTTTCACCCTTACTTCTAATTGCTTGAATCATGAATGGATTGGTGATTGATCCCTTTCCGTAATCTTATTTGATCTTTGGTAGCTAGTTTGGTTTAATAGTCCTTAGGTTGTAGTTGACGCCTTCCGACTGTTTTTCAGCCTATAACTTATTGTTTATTTTATTAAAAATCAGTGTTCCTTACTCCTTGTGGAGAAATGACCCGTACTTGCATAGTTTAGTGGTTCATTAGGCGCTGTTTGGCTCTAAAAATTAGAAACGACGAAGTTCTCCATTGTCAATTAGCAATGTATAGCATCAAACAAACTACTATTTATTAACACTTTATGATGAATTGGTTTTTCCACTCACAAATTGAGGCTCCATGTTCAGTTCAAGGCTAAGGAAAACAAACAGAGACTTCATCTGTTGTGCATAGCACCTCTCTATGATTCTCAAAAATTGTACAACTCATACTTCCTGCAGTGGCGGAGCCACGTTGTAACAAGGGGTAGCAAGTGCTACCCTTGTTTTTTTCAAAAAAAAATTGAGAAAAAGGAAGAGGATGGTAGGTTTGCCTGTAATTGTGAAAGTCCAGTATCCTATTCCCAACCGCTACTTTCTTTTCCCCCTTTATCTCTCCTCTCTCAGAACTTCAATCTTCATATCCAACGCCAACTCGCCATTCACCATGGCCGCGCATCTCATTTGTTTCTTAATAGTTACAACATTCATAATAAATGGCGCATGAATCAAGGAGAGGGAGAAAGTCATAGTGAAATATGGTACATGCACTACAAAAAAAACTGAATCCAGCAACGAATTTTGGCAACCATTTGAAATTGGTTACTAAATTGGCAACCAAATGTTGAAAAATGGTTGCTAAGTTTGTGTTGTTGGTCGCTATTATAGATGAGCAACGAATGTATAATTTTTCGTTGCCAATATAACAATTGATTTACTTTCCCTTGCTATTATAGCAACTGATTGAATATTTAGTAGCCAATATAGCAACCTAACCAAATCGTTGCCAATTGGCAACCAAATTCCTATTTTTCATTGTCAAGCTAATGTTGCTAGAGTTTTAAATGGTTGCTGATTGGCAACCAAAATAAAATGGTTGCTAATATTTATTTTGGCTACTAAAAATTTATATTCGTTGCTATTTTAACAACCAAAACTATAATTTTGTTGCCATATGTAACATCTATGAATACTTTAAGAACAATCGTTATACTAGTTATTTGAATAACGTGCATCTTTCTATTAGGGAGCTCATAGGTTAAGATACTTCACAGTTAAGCTTGCTCGACTGGGAATAATCTTGGAATGAGTGACCTCATGGGAAGTTGGGATGGCTACCAAAATTGTTAAATTTGGTTGCTATTTAGCAACGAAAATTAATAAGTTCGTTGCTAATTAGCAACAAAAATTAATAATTTAGTTGCTATTTAGCAACGAAAATGAAAAAAATTGGTTGCTATTTAGCAACGAATTTGTAGTTGGTTGCTAAAAGGGCAAGGAAATTTACTCTTTTTCGTTGCTAAATACAATTGGCGACTGACCCTTTAGCAACCAACCATTTTGGTTGTCAATTTCGTTGCTAACAACATTAGAAACCATTTTTTGGTTATTTAGCAACGAAAATGGCTAGTTGCTAAATCCGCTTATTTTTTGTAGTGATGTACCTAAAATAATAGAATAAGGCTTTTTTGTGTAAAAAGTTATCAAAAAGAGTTTTAAGTACTTTGAAACATCCGAAAAATGAGTTAAGAAACAAAGGAAGTATCATTTAGTATCATCTCCCGCCTTTCAATCTAATTGTAAGTCATCTTTTTGTAAAATATTACTTCCTCCATCTCATAATACAGTGCTCATTTCTCATTTTTCACAAGAATTAAGTAAAATGGAAGGAGTTTTAGGATTTGACAAAAACATATATTTACGTAAATGTTTATTGGGTATTTTTGATTTGAAACTAGTTTTTTTTCTTCTTTTTACTTTAAAATAAAATAAAAGAGCAATAAATGTTACTTGGAATGCTGTAAAATAATAAATAGGGACACATAATTTAAATGAAAGGTAGGGGTATTTTTGAAACGTTTATGTTGAAATGAAGAATAATTTAGTCCAAACAAATTGATAAAAAAAAATAAGCACAACATTTTGGGACACCCAAACAAAAATCCAAACACTATATTATGAGACGCAGGCCCGACCCTGAGCCTTGTTTGGAGGGGCAATGCCCCAGGGCCCAAGCCTAAAAAGGGCCCAGTCGTAGATACAAAAAAAAACTCACTGGCAGTAATTTTGGAAAAGGAGCGTGACTGCTAAAGAAAGAGAAAGTAGACTTGTGAAACTCAAACACAAACGCTTCTTAATCTCCTTTAGGCTATGTTAGTTCACTTGAAATTTTCTGATCTAAACTTATTTTTTCTGATCTGATCTGATCTGATTTACAAGATCTTATCTTTTATAAGAATATATTATTACTTTGTAATTCATTATTATGCAACACATTATAAGATCTTATTTATAGTATTACTATTATTATCATTTTATTTCCATTACAACTTTTACACAATTTTTATTATTAATAATACTAATTATTATTATCATTATTATAAGAACAACAATAATAATTATAATCATAATAATAATTATTACTAAAAATAATTATATAACCCAAGTCATTAATTTATAAGAGCACTTATCAATGTTTCACACTTTCCCTTAAAAAAAATTTTCACACTTGAAAAGTCGGCAGACTCAACTCTTTTTTTTCATATAAAATAAAATAAGATATACAAACAACTATGACTTGCGCGAGAAAGAAATAAATAGCGTGCAACTTCAAATAGCTAGAGAGATTTGGAATTAGGTAGGAAGAGGTATACCGAATCTAAATTTATAATTTGTATCTCGCACTTAACTTATTTTGAAATGTAATCCGAACTTAGTAGTTTCGTTGTCATGAATTTGAGCTATCATATATATATATATATATATATATATATATATATATATATATATATATATATATATATATATATATATTATATATATATATATATATATATATATATATATATATATATATATTTGCATCAATCTTATGTTCTTAACACATGGTTTTAATTTTCTATTATTTAATAACAACAAAATAACTTAAAATAATGATAACAATGACATTTATAATAATAACAACAAGATTAATAATACTTACCAATATTAATAATTAATAAGTACAACAACAACAACAATAATAATCCTTTTGAACAAATATACTAGTAAATAATAATACTCCCTTTGTATTTTTTGATCTTTCTCACTTAGAATCTTGACACTATTCATAATTAGAGAGAATCTTGTAGATTTTTCTCAATATATAAGAAAAAATATAGTCATGTGGGGTCTTGTTTGATTCGTCTCAATAAGTACTTTATTAATATTCAATTATTATAATTTTTACTAATATGTAGTGAAATATATTTAATAGTAATAATGAGTTTTTAAATATAAGCATGATCTGATCTGAACTTATTTTTTCTGATCTGATCTGATTAGATCTGAAATAAATAAAAATAAGGTAAACTGAACATAGCCTTACTCTTCAGTTATTCTTTCTCCTTTCAAGACCCAAATTCAATCTCCATTATTTTCTCTAACCACCATTAATATCATTGAAAATTTTATATTTTCCAAAATATAGCTGTTAAACTCCTCTTAAATATAGCAACAAGATTTTTTAACTAGGGAGAAATTACATTTATATAATGCATTACTCATAAATTTTACTTCCAATCAATTGAAATTAGTAAGAAATTTCAAAATTAAGATTTTTTTCGGGAATTCTTCATCTTCTACCCATTACCATGGTCAAAACAATTCAGTTAACAAAAATAACAAAAATCTAATCTCCAATTCAACGATTTTTCCTTTTTTTTTTCTCCCTGAAATTCTTGCAAATTTCCCATATAAGTTGAACTTATGTTCTTCCCCATTTATAAAATTCAAATTGAAAAAAACTTGAGTAAAATAGCCCGGTTTGTTAATGGGATCTACAGTCACAAGCAACAATACTCTTGGGTTTGTAATTCTAATCTTCTTCTTTCTTGTATGCTAGTTTTTATCTATTATTATGAACTTTATTTTCTAATAATTTGAGATTTAGATTCTTGGTGTTGCGATAATAAAAGAAATAAGCTTTTTTTTTAATTATAGTTTTTGGATTTCTTACTGAATTAGTGGCCTGGATTTTGTTATAATGTTGTAAGAACCTGTTTAGTTTTGTTTTAGTTAGATTATCTTGATTTTGTGTAGTTCATGATTGTTCTATTGGATAAGTCATCTAGTTGTTGAATTTACTAAATAAGTTTTTTCTCCATCTCCACCCTTCTAGATGTTATGTGGGTAGTGACTGTAGTTTGATATCTCATATTCTAGTAGCATATCTAGGAATTTTTTTCGGTAGCAGAGCATCTCATTTTTTTTTCCAGCATACATTTCAGAGTTGTGCCCTCCATCTTCCCACCATTTTCTTTATTTCTTCCCTCATGCGATTCGATTGTAATGTTATTTTTTAATTTAATGAAAACTTTTCATAAAAAAATTTATTGAGTAATTTTTAAAATTTCGCCCTGGGTCCAATAATATTCAGGAACGGCCCTGATGAGACGGAGGAAGTAGCTGCTTAAATCGCTTGTAATTTATTTTATTTTATTTAGCAAAAAAAATTTACACCCCATATCTCGATGATATCCTATTGTGCATAGACATATAGTCTATGTATATTTATATCCTAGAAATTCTCCCTTCTTAACATTAACCACCCCCCATCTTAATGATTAGTTCTCTCTAATGTCACATGGCTCCAAGTAAAGCAATTTATTATGGTATTAGTGAATTAATAATGATTGATCTATGTCTTCAGATTCAGATGAACAATGTACTCCTATTTGGTGTGCCATTGTTTCTTGTTCCTGTACGTGATCGTTACTGACTTTACCAACTTTGCTTACTTGGTGGCATTCCTTTTCCACGAATCAAACCTTGGTCTGAATGGACCTACCAATATGTACGCTAATAGCTTAGTGGCCCATCTTGCACCGCCTTGTCCTTCAACTTCATGTCTACTAGGGTACATCATTTGGACATGTCACCCATCCATACCTGTTTCCTCTTTCTACACGATTTTCGTGCTAGCTTGTCAAAAAAATGGTATGTGATGCTAAGCCTAAAATACATGGATTGTATTTATATGTTTGGTTCAACTTCTAAAAATTGGATTAAATCAAATTAAAAAAAAAGATATCGCCGGTAATAATATAATATACTTCCTCCGTTTCACAACAAGTGAAACATAGAGAAAGGGGGAGTTACCAAGGAATTTAGAGAGAGATAGTTGGGACCACAATAAAGTAGAGTGGAGAAGTATTGAAGTTGTGGTCTCCTCTTCTTTTTGGTGATATATTTGTAATAAGAGTGAACTTTTTTTACCATTTGAACTTGGTTTCGCTTATTGCGATTATTTCAAATAAGGAAAGTGTTTCACTTATTGTGAAACGCAGGAAATAGATAGTTATATCTATTGGGTGTTTAATATATTATAGTAGGGGAAGAAGATAATTGTAGGTTTTTTTTAATTGAGGAAGTGTTTGATTGAGAGAGTTTCTGGCAGAGAGGTATGAGATAAATATAGAGGTATGGCTGGTTCAGATCTCTAATGGGAGTGTTTGGTTGAGAGATAACTAAAAAACAATTGAGCCCAAAAAATTTATTTTGAAAAAGCTACAAGTCGGAGCTTTTGGGAAAGAGCTTTGTGAATTTAGTAATCTAATGACCATATCCTAAAACTGGTCAAATAAACTACCTTTTAAAAAAATACCACCAATAAATTAATCCAATATCATTATTGATCATTTCACCTAATAAAGTACTAAAACTTTCATATGTGCACTTATTGTGTTTTTCACAGGATTTCTCGTTACTCATGTCAGCATTCTCACTTCGTATATCTTTAGGTGTTGTCCCAAAAACCTTCCCCGATTGAACAAAACGTCCCACTAGACACTTGAAAAACCAGCTTTTAAGATCTCGTCGCTTCGGCGAATCACTTGAGCCCTGATACATTTTAATATACAATAAGCTAAACGCTAACATCTAATGCAAACAACTAACCACTAACAACTTACGTCTAATTTCCAAACAAAGCCTGAGTATAGTGAGTAATATGTTACCATTTCAAGAGAGTAGTATCTAGATGGATTAGTTAGCCCTTAGTAAATGGAAACTACCTATTACCATATCCCAGATACCAAATAACATATGTAAAGACTGACAATCTCTTTCTCTTGTTGCCCAGAGAAAAAGAAAAAGAAAGACCATCTCTATGAGAAAATCGTGCAATAGTTGAGGGAAGGAACACTTAATACTGGTAACACAAGTCTGATAGCGGGTTGTGGGAGAAGCAAGACCAGGTTCTGATTTCCTTTTTATTCTGACTAGTAGCTTTTAACCCGTGTAAAAATGCACGGGAGGCTATATTTGTATGTGATATTATAAAGTATTTATCAGACAAAAAGAGACATGTTATTAATGTCAGCAACATTTTTGTTTAATGAGATTGATTGGAATCAAACTGAATTGACAACACATTATCATAAAAAAAATAAACAATTACACTATCTAAATTGATACGTAAAAAATTGGGCCAATTACAACTCATACACAATCTAAACATTTTGAGAAACTTCCTCATGAACCACATTGGTTGAAACAGATGAGTTGCCACAATCTTTATCACATATTAAATTTTCATACCCTTTTTGCTTGTAACTCTTGAAATAGTAACCGTGGTTAAATACATAACCCAGCTTAAAAAAATGGGTAACTTTATTTCCTAAATTGGTCAATTGACTTATACAAAGCTGGCTTGTTTAACATTAAAAGTGACCCATTCTGAATTAAAAAGTAACCCATCTGGACTTGAAAGTGACTTGTTTTGACCAAAAGTGAAATAATCTGACATAAACTTATCTATCTCTATTATATAAGGGAAGGGGGAGCAATGGTGTCCTCTTTTGAAACGCCTATTTTGCCCCCCTTCTCTTTCTAAATTACAAAAGGAATGTCAAAATCAAAATACCGAAAATAAATTTACAACACCCACTCATAAATCACTTAAAAGAAGAAACTTTACAAATCACCCATACAATTGAGAAAATCACGTTATAAAAATCACGCAAATCACTCAAATAATCAGGAAACTTTATTAAAACTTAAAATTAATATACAAACTAAAACTAATAACCTAGAACGTCAATACATACAAAAACATTTACAAAAATTTACTTACAAGTCACTATTCTCAAGAACTATTCACAATTAATGATGGGTCATGATAAAAAATAGAGGTGTATTTGTAGTGAAATCAAAATTTAGAAATTAGACAAGGAAAAAAAAATTATTTACTTTTTTTATAGTGTTTCCTATATATAATGAAACTTTTACATATATTTGGACGTATTTTTTCTATTATATAATAGCGATATATTATCATGGTAAAAAGATTTATATAAAATATCATTCAAGAATTAAAGTACAACATATCTCTATTATATAAGGGAAGGGGGGAGCTATGGTGTCCGCGAATGAAGAAACTATCTTACCCCCTTCCCATTCTAAATTACAAATTCACTTACAAATCAAAGGGGGCATCAAACAAAAATATCAAAAATATAATTATAATAATCACTCACAACTCAACTAAAATCATAAAATTGCATAATTTACGTTATGCAAATCACTAAAATGAGAAAACTTTAGAAAAACTTAAAAATTCACTTGCAAACTATAACTTATGAAAAAATTGACTTGAAATCAAAGTGTCTACTTTCTTTACAATTTATGAAGTACTGTACTTAATTCAAAAATCAATTAAAAAATTATAATATTAGAAATTATAAATAAATTCAAAAATTTTCTATTTTATTCATAGAATTTAACTTTGAAAAGTAAAAAAAAAAAACAAAAAGAATGGTGAGAGACTTAAGTGACAGAAACTAAACCAATCAAATTTTGCAACTAAAAACAATTATACTTCGTATGTCTAATGTTCAAATTTTGACTCTTATGCCGAAGAAAATTGAGTTTATGTTCGAAAAAAATTCAAGCACACATCGCGTGCAAAAAATTCTAGTAATATAATGGTGGACCATATGATAGTGACATGAGAGGGCAAATAGGGAAATTTGTTTTACCAAATAAGGAATAAAGCAAAAGAGGGAAGATCTTTTGAAAACGCCCTTAAAAGGAAAGAGGGAAGATCTTTAGGAAACGGAGGGAGTAGTTGTTTTTGTTTCAAATTTATTGAATCAATAATTATTATAATTAGAATTCGTGCCTTTAAGATGGAAATAATGTAAAATGTAAAATTATATTTCATGATATATATAAATCCTTTGTTACAACATTTTTAAATTTTAAAAATCTTGTAATCGTAATATATACATATATAAAATACATAGATGAAACAAAATACACATTAAAGTGCGAGGGAATATTTTATTTTGTAAATTTAGGATTTTAGGATGTTTCTCCTAAAATCATAGTTTGAATATTAGCTTGTGATTTAAAGTTTTTATAATCATATCGTGTAATAAAAATATATATTTTAAAAGCAAATTATGACCCTTGCGTTCAATGACTAATGTAGCTAATGTCATGATAAAATACACGGGAGATTTTTTGTTGATTAGATATACTGAAAAATATTGATGACTATTTTATTTATACAAATTCTTTAGTAACACAGATATACAATAAATTAATGTGGGACATGGGTAACTTTTTGCCTCAAATACGTCAATTTTATTAATCTAGAAGTGACCCATTTAAAATTAAAAGTTACACTTTGCTTAAAAGGTACCTCTTTTAACTTGTGAAATCACCCATTTGGTTTTTTTTTCTTAATAATAATTTTGAAGATTATTTGTAGAATAAAATTATTTTCCCGTTTACTAGATTCTTTGTTATTCTTTGATCTTTGATTATCTTACTATTAGATATAATATCCATTAAAAGGCTCCTACACTTCGAAATCACTATTTTGTTTGTGACGGTAATTGACAATGGTATATCAAATCTTCTTGAGCTACAATTATTTATAATAATATGGTTGTTGTATAATAATTACATAAGGTAATTCATTTTAAACGAATTTTTTCAATCTTCATCATCCATAGCCCGACTGTATAATAATATGGTTGTTGTATAATAATATGGTTGTTTTTGTTATTCCATTTAATTTCAATTTTATAAACCAAACTCCTATTTTGAAAAAACTCTATCAATGTCGCTTGTTTCCTCTTAATCCAGTACAAGTCTAAGTGAGACTGTGAGAGTGGAATCATAGATTGTCAAATTTCTAACGTGGTAGTTTTTTTTTTTATATCAGACTTCATCGTTTTTTGTTTATACTTCAAATCGGTAAATATGCACTTAATGTTTTTGTTTAATTAAAAGTTGTACCAATTCTCTTTGTTTTGACCCCACTAAATCCTAATAAGTAGGTGGTCATTGAATTTTTGAGTTGATAATTTAAGCTTTAATTTTTAACAACTTTTTTAAAAGTTTTTTTTTTATCGAGAATTAAAAATAAGGTGGTTGACAGTATATATCTACTTCCGTATATGATATAATGAATTTTTTTGTTTGATGTGGAGAGTGGAGAGAAAAATGCCAAAAGATCGCTAATATATATTAAATAGGAAAACAGTTAGAAATTAATCTACATAAATATACAAACTTACTAAAGTTACAAATATTGCAATTGATGCATTCCATTAGTCAGAATTACACATGGCAGAAGGTAGTGAGGGGGCTTTTGCAAATGACATGTGGACAGATTCTTTTAGTGAATGACACATAAGCCAATTGAACCTTGTTCTGTATATATATATATATATATATATATATATTATATATATATATATAATATATATATATATATATATATATAATAATATATAAAAGCTCCTCAGAAAATCTCTCTCTCTCTCTCTCTTCTTCCACAAATAAATTTGTAACTCTCTTCAGTATTTTCAGTTTCATATCAAGACGATTTGTAAGTCTTTCATTTTAAGCAATGGCTGGTTAAACCGCCTTAGTTTTAATTGTTTAATGTTTTATTTTAAGATTTTATTTTATCTCTGTATTATCTGTTAAAACCCCAGATCCTTGGCATTTATCCTGGTATCAGAGCCAAGAGGTTGTAGTAATTTTGTTCCTTATAAAACTTTATCTTTCTGGTTATAGTACTTTCCATTCTTAACTCTTGCTCCAGTCCTTTTTATTTCGGCTATTTTTAAGGTTTGTAGAGGCAGTAAGTCCCAAAAGTGGCGGTCAGACCATAGGGCTACACCTTCTCTATGGCAGGTAGATTATAGGGCTTGTACCAAGTGTTAACCCTGGTCTAAGTTTTTTAACCAGATTCATGAGTTCTATTTGGAGCAGAGGAACTTCATCCTCTTCTCATGGTAGTAGTAGTAAAGCCAATAAGCTGGTAAAAAATGAAACTTTTACTATAGAAAATCTTGAACAAAGTATTGACAATTGGGAAATACCCAGAGTCAATAAAGACCAAATTTACAAAATGAGTAGATATACCATTTTTAAAACAGATTATATTATCAAAACCCAAGAACGTGATATACATTTAACAAAGCCTATTGATACTATAAAATTGTTTTCAGCTAAAACCTTGCAAAAACATGTTGAAAAGGGATATCGTTACATCCATATAGGATTGGTTCAAGTAGGTTTAAAACCTCTTACAAAAGAAGGATTGAATTCTTCAGTCCTTGTGGCTCTCAGAGATGGCCGATTCAAAGACTTTAATGATTCCTTATTAGGAACAATAGAGTCAAGCTTATGCATGGGTCCAGTCTCGTTCGATTGTTATCCAAATTTCAGTGTCTCTTTAAGTGATAAAAATATCTTATCCTCCTTGCTTTTGCAAATCAAAACTCATAATTACAAAATGTTCGATGGTTCTATACCAGTAGCTTTGATTTATAAAGTCCACTACAAAGCCATGATGTCTGCTTTTAATACTAAAAACATACAACATAGCAAAGGGAGAAACTCTCCTCCTCCAAACCGACCTTTCTAGGTCTAACATAAGAATCCCTAGACCAATACAATGGAATGACGTCAGTCTTCCTGATGATTGGTTCCTCGAGGGAGCAGCTGAACCTGAAGAGCAATCCCCAGCTCTTCCAGAACCTAACACCGATTTACAACAAGTTGTATAGTACTCTGATGGTAGTGTAAAACTTAGTTTTAACAGGAGCATTAGCTCCAGATATTCAGACCATTCCTCTGTTGAAAACCTTGGAAGGTCTTCTCATCTACCTTCTATAAACAACATGCATTACAAACGACAAATCAGTTGTCCTAGAAATAATTATCCAGAAAGGCCAAGGTATTCTACCTCAGATATACCCTCACCTTCCATCCAAAATGTTGAATATAGAACCCAAGTTCCACACCCCGTTTATGCTGAACGACAGTCTCCTCCAGACTCTCATCGGCTTCGGTTATAACTGAGAACATTGCAAATGAGCTAAACGTCCTTGGAAAGAACTTTGAGGTCAATAAAAAATTAGTTCATGAAGACTTTTATGCCACACATAATCTCTCAAAGAAAACGTGGTATTTTGAACATTTCCTAGATATACGTGCACAAATACAAGAAAGTTACTACAACTTTTTAGTTCAACACAAAGCTCATATTTTATTTTTTGACTGGTTTGAACTCTATAGTTTTGACCACAACATTGTTTACCCTTTTAAATCCATAGAACCTGTAAACACCAGCAAAAGACATCCGTCTGGGAGACTCCAGATGGCACTGTTCAAGCTGACCATCCTCCTTTGCGACAAATTACCTTCTCCATAGGAGACACAAGGTAGAGGCCTCACCTCTAAAGATACCTCAAGATGAAGATACCACAAACCTCAAAAATATTGTCCTACAAAACAACTTCACCAATATTACCCTTAACACGTTAGGAAAGCAACTTTCCAGAATTGAGAAACATAACCTTAAAACTGATACAAACTCGGTCTCAACCCCTGTAGATAAGATCCTCCGAAATCCGATTTTTAAACCATTTCAGATTTCGCAAAAGGCACAAAACGAGGTCATGACTTCAAAAACCGAATTTCTTCAAGCTATCAAAGACCAACTTAGCAGGGTGGAACCTTCTACCTCACGAGTTGTTGAGGAAGAAACAGTCCAGAATAACACTATCAGTGTCCTAAACTTAGGTGAAGACACCGATACCGAGACTACCTCCATCCATGACAAAACACCTGAAATAGCTAAGCTCTCTTGGCAAAATTCTGGTCCTCTTGATGTTATTCCTATAAGATCTAGTGAATTCCAGGTTGGAAGTCAGCCTAACACAATTGTTCAACCAAAATATAACGCATCTTCCATTTATGAATGGAACATAGATGGCATGAGTGAACACCAGATTTTAAACCTTTTACAACAGATGACCATGGCTTCAAATGCTTATAAAACCCAATCTGGTACGTCAGATAAAACGGTTGCAGAACTGTTAATTGCAGGCTTCTCTGGCCAGTTAAAGGGATGGTGGGATTTCTATCTCACCAAACAACAGCAACTGGACATTTTAAATGCTATCCAAACAACAGAAGATGGGGTTCCCATTCTCAACCAGAATGGAGAACCAACCCAAGATTCTGTCTCGACCCTAATCTTTACCTTATCTCTACATTTCATTGGAGATTCCTCCCATCTAAGAGATAAAAACGCAGATCTTTTATCTAATCTTAGATGCAAAAAACTTAGTGATTTTCAATGGTATAAGAATACTTTTCTCACTAGGGTTATGCTTAGGGAAGATTCTAACCAACCCTTTTGGAAAGAAAAATTCCTAGCAGGACTCCCAACCATCCTAGGAGAAAAAGTCAGAAACAGAATCCGGGAGACTTTGGGGAACATATCATCCCTTATGATAGACTAACCTACGGTGAATTAGTTAGCCTAACCTCTAAACAAGGCCTTCAAATATGTCAGGATTTGAAGCTTCAAAAAATCTTAAGAAGGAGTTAAAAGAAACTAAAAAGGAGTTAGGATCCTTCTGCCAACAGTTTGATAACTCCTTCCCCAAGCAAAAACTTGCAAAGGAAGTTGTAGTAAACCAACCACTTACCAAAAACCCTATAGAACCCGAAGGTTTTATAAAAAGACTGAGAAAGTCTTCCATAAAAAACCCTTTGAGCAACGAAAATGGAAGACCCAGAAGAAACACCAACAAACCACCCCAAAACCTGACTTTAAAAATATAACTTGTTTCAAATGTGGTAAAAAGGGTCATACTGCCAGATATTGTAGAGTTTCTAACAAGATCCAAAATCTTGACCTAGATGATGAGACTCTAGGAAGAATTTCAGCTCTTCTAATAGAATCTTCTGATGAAGAGACTGAATCTTATAATTCTGCTGAGAGTCATGGACCTCAGATTGATGAAATTGAATCCTCATCTTCGGAGAAGATGAACCTTATACCCTAAACGTTCTAACCAAAGAACAAAGCCTTATCCTAGATGTTATCCAGGATATTAGCAACCCTGATTTACAAAAACAATACCTTGAGCGCCTTCGTGAATCCCTTGAAGAAAAACCTAAAGAAAAAGATCTCAACCCCCCTCCCCCAGCACTGAACCATACAACCTCACCTCTATTTTAGAAAAGAGGAGTTCTAGAAAGAAGCCAGAAAGAACCATACAGGATCTTCAGGCCGAAGTTAAAACCATTAAAGCTGACATAAGAGATCTTAAAACAAAACAACAGCATGACTCTGCCATAATTCAACTTCTAACCTCTCATATTACACAGACACCCCTAACGAGAGTGATCCTGACACCGACCCAGGTGAAGAAAATAGCCCAAAAGTCCCAGAGGATTTCCTCTTTGTTTTAAAAGAGATCAGTTCTAGAAAATATTATATAAAGGTTACACTTGAATTTTCTAGTGATTTCATAATTAATACCATAGCTTTATTCGATACCGGGGCAGATTTAAATTGTATTAAATCTAGTCTTGTCCCGAGACGTTTTCATCAAAAAACTTCTGAAAGACTTAGCTCGGCTAATAACACCAAGATGCAAATAGAAGGAAAAACTGAAGCCACATTCTTAATCAAGGTCTTTCACTAAAAAGCCAGTTTGTCCTTGTTACCAAATACACCATTCTGTAATTTTGGGAACACCTTTCATAAATATAATAACCCCTTACAATGTTAGCTATGATAGGATATCCTTCAAAACCAAAAATAAGAAACTAGAATTCCTTTTCCTATAAAACTAGGAATCTCAACATTATAAAAGCAAGTTCTATTTACAATAGTGAGATAAATTCTCTTATCAACCGAAAGCAAAGTGATGTGCACGATCTAAAACAAAAAATCCATTTACAAAAGATCGAAGATCAGTTACAAAGTAGTGCTCTAAAAACCAAATAGCTGACTTCCAAAGTTCCTTAACGAGAAGTCTGCTCTGATCTTCCAAATGCCTTCTGGGATAGAAAGCAACACATGGTCGACTTACCTTATGAACCAGATTATGATGAGAAGAATATCCCTACCAAGGCCCGGCCAACCCAGATGAATGCCGATTTAGAATTATTGTCATGAAGAGATTATATTTCTCGAAAGTAAAGGCTTAATTTCAAAATCCCGCTCCCCTTGGAGTTGTGCAGCGTTTTACGTTAACAAAGCTTCAGAAATTGAACGTGGCACACCCAGATTAGTTATAAATTATAAACCTCTTAACGACGCCCTTAGATGGATTCGTTATCCTATACCCAATAAAAAAGACTTGATGCAGAAGTTACACCATGCTTTCATCTTTTTAAAATTTGATATGAAATCTGGTTTCTGGCAGATACAGATCAAACCACAACACCGTTATAAAACCGCATTTACTGTTCCTTTTGGCCAATATGAATGGAATGTAATGCCTTTTGGCCTTAAAAATGCTCCTTCTGAATATCAACGGATAATGAACGATATCTTTAACCCCTATTCAGAATTTTGCATAGTTTACATTGATGATGTGCTAGTTTACTCAAGCACGATTGACCAGCATTTCAAAAATCTAAAGACCTTTTTCTATCTAATCAAAAAAAATGGTCTCGTCGTTTCGGCGAAAAAGATTTCCTTATTTCAAACAAAGATTAGATTCCTTGGTCACTTGGTGTCTTGTGGAACTATTACCCCTATTGATAGATCTCTCCAATTCACCAGCAAATTTCCTGATAAAATCCTAGACAAAACACAGCTACAGAGATTTCTTGGTAGCTTAAATTATGTCTTAGACTTTTATCCAAATCTTTGTAGAATTGCCAAACCTCTCCATGATAGATTAAAGAAAAACCCACCACCTTGGTCTGATGTCCATACCCAGGCTGTTAAAACAATAAAAACCCGTGTTTTAGAAATTCCATGCCTTAGTTTAGCAAACCCTAACCTATCTAAAATTGTTGAAACAGATGCCAGTGACAAAGGTTACGGAGGTATCTTAAAACAAGTCGACAATGGAAAAGAATACATTATCAGGTTTACCTCAGGGCACTGGAATGATACCCAGAAAAAATACTCTACTACTCCCTCCGTCCCATAATATAGTGCTTGATTCCATTTTTTCACGGGAATTAAGGTAAATAGAATCTAAGAGGAAAGTAAAAAATTTTTATTATTAAAATAAATATTGTGTGGAAAAAGGTGATCTTAGGAGAGAGAATGAAGAATAATTGGTAAAAGAGCATTAAATGCAACCCTTGGGTTGAATAAACAAAGCAAAAAAACTATTTTCAAGAAGCAAACAAATAATGATGGCACGATTTTTGTAGGCAAATCACAAAAAATTATGGAATTAAATATAGAACCAAGCACTATATTTTGGGACACCCAAAATGGAAATGAAGCACTATATTATGGGACGGAGGGAGTATAAAACAAGAAATGTTGTCAATTGTTCTTTGTATTACCAAATTCCAGTCTGATTTATTAAATACAAAATTCCTCTTACGAGTTGATTGTCAAGCTGCTAAAGCTGTTTTAAAAAAGGATGTCCAAAACATTGCTGCAAAACACATTTTTGCCAGATGGCAGTCTATTTTAAGCATTTTTGAATTTGAGATTGAGCATATAAAAGGAGAAGAGAATTCTATCCCTGACTTCTTAACCCGTGAATTTCTTACAGAAATGCCAAAAAAGACAAAAGATAAGGAGAAGTCCCGACCTCCTCCTGAGAAAACCATATGCACCACACAAAAGCCAATAAAAACCTGGTACGACGCAGTTCAGAATATGGAAAGTGAAACCTCCTCCATTGATAGAACTCAGGAAGTTCAAGACTGGCTCCTTTCCATCTCTGAGCACCCTTCTTCTATCCTAAAACACCCCCAAATACTCCAAGCTTTCCAAAGCTCAAAGCAAAGCCAGGAAAACTCCAACAAAGCAGTCATAGAAGACAAAAATACGCAGGTAAAAATATTACAGTTATTTCAAAACCAGAGGAAGGAGAATCTTCCCAAAAAACCCTTCCTCAAAAACAATTTGTTAAAACAGGCAGCTCTCAGGTTGTGTTGGCTCAACCAAAGAAAAATGAGACTTCCGAATATTTTGTAAAAACTGCTTCTCAAAACATTATAACTATTGAACATGGGTATCATGATGATGATCCTTATGTTTCAATTCAAAAGATTTTTGGGAAAAACTGGTTCTACAAACCTGGGATCGTACTAAAACAACAGATTATTACCAGACGATCCTTGAAACCACTGGCTCTGCTGAATTCAAGAATTTTTCTATAAGAATGAACATACTGAGCCATCTTATTCAACCATCAAAATCCTAAAGGTTCTCAGTCCTCACGACTGGAATCAAGACCTTTCAAAACACAAAGCCTTCCCTATTAGCTTCAACAACACTTTCCCACATTGTAAAACCTTTAATTATTGGGATTACCAACAGGCTTGGTTCTCCACCTTCCTAATACAAAACAATAGATTATCCCATTCTTGGTTAATCTACTTTAACACTAAAACCATACAGCCAGAAAAATTGCCATCTTGGTTTACACATTGGTGGAAATTCTATGGCTCTTCTACAGAAATCCTTCACCCTGAAGTCACAAAAAGCTATAATACTTTTAGAACCCAATATAAACCTTCAAATATTGAAAGGCGTTTTCCTGCCTTATGTTTATTTTCAATGAAGTTCTACCTCCCTTGGGTTTGTCAATGGTTCCTCGAAATCAACCAAGATCAAGGGGGCATGGTCCTACAAAGAAAATTTAAAACTAGATGGTGGTCAAATTCAATGCTCCGCAGTCTATTCTCGAACCAGCCATTAGAGAATGGCTAAAAAAAATAGTAACACAGGTATCATGACATCAGGGGCAGAACAATCTCAGTTCCTAGCCCGTAAATCACAAGCAAATTCCTTGCTTGCCTCAGCTAAAACCCCCGAAGATTACGCACGGATCCTTCGACAGCTAGCTAATAGCATGTCTGAATCCTCCATAACCTCGGACAATGAAACAATAGCAGACTCCTCCATCCACCTGAGTGACGATGAAGAAGATGCTGGTTTCCAGACTTAAAAAAAAAAAAAAAAAAAAAAAAAAAAGATATCGCTCACTATCTTCAAAGCAGCAACTGGTTTTACGCAGCAAACAGACAAAATGCTTCAGAACTACAGTCTACTAGTAATTTTGAACAGCAACAGACAAGTTTCTCAACAGTATAAAGCTACAAAACTATTCATCAACAGTATAAAGCTTCTACAAGACAAAATTGTGAACAGTTTAAAGCAGAAGACAAATTTTCATACACAGTAAAACAACGTGACATTACTATTCTCCCCTGCCTAATATTGAGGACTCTTCTTCAGTTTAAGGGCAGAGCAAAATACACAAGAAACAAAAAGCTCCTCAGAAAATCTCTCTCTCTCTCTCTCTTCTTCCACAAATAAATTTGTAACTCTCTTTAGTATTTTCAGTTTCATATCAAGACGATTTGTAAGTCTTTCATTTTAACAATGGCTGGTTAAACCGCCTTAGTTTTAATTGTTTAATGTTTTTTTTAAGATTTTATTTTATCTCTGTATTATCTGTTAAAACCCCCAGATCCCTGGCGTTATCCTGGTATCAGAGCCAAGGGGTTGTAGTATTTTTGTTCCTTATAAAACTTTATCTTTCTGGTTATAGTACTTTCCATTCTTAACTCTTGCTCCAGTCCTTTTTATTTCGGCTATTTTTAAGGTTTGTAGAGGCAGTAAGTCCCAAAAGTGGCGGTCAGACCATAGGGCTACACCTTCTCTATGGCAGGTAGATTATAAGGCTTGTACCAAGTGTTAACCCTGGTCTAAGTTTTTTAACCAGAATCATGAGTTCTATTTGGAGCAGAGGAACTTCATCCTCTTCTCATGGTAGTAGTAGTAAAGCCAATAAGCTGGTAAAAAATGAAACCTTTACTATGAAAATCTTGAACAAAGTATTGACAATTGGGAAATACCCAGAGTCAATAAAGACCAAATTATCACAAATGAGTAGATATAACATTTTTAAAACAGATTATATTATCAAAACCCAAGAACGTGATATACATTTAACAAAGCCTATTGATACTATAAAATTGTTTTCAGCTAAAACCTTGCAAAAACATGTTGAAAAGGGATATCGTTACATCCATATAGGATTGGTTCAAGTAGGTTTAAAACCTCTTACAAAAGAAGGATTGAATTCTTCAGTCCTTGTGGCTCTCAGAGATGGCCGATTCAAAGACTTTAATGATTCCTTATTAGGAACAATAGAGTCAAGCTTATGCATGGGTCCAGTCTCATTCGATTGTTATCCAAATTTCAGTGTCTCTCTTTAAGATAAAAATATCTTATCCTCCTTGCTTTTACAAATCAAAACTCATAATTACAAAATGTTCGATGGTTCTATACCAGTAGCTTTGATTTATAAAGTCCACTACAAAGCCATGATGTCTGCTTTTAATACTAAAAACATACAACATAGCAAGAAGGAGAAACTCTCCTCCTCCAAACCGACCTTTCTAGGTCTAACTAAGAATCCCTAGACCAATACAATGGAATGACGTCAGTCTTCCTGATGATTGGTTCCTCGAGGGAGCAGCTGAACCTGAAGAGCAATCCCCAGCTCTTCCAGAACCTAACACCGATTTACAACAAGTTGTACAGTACTCTGATGGTAGTGTAAAACTTAGTTTTAACAGGAGCATTAGCTCCAGATATTCAGACCATTCCTCTGTTGAAAACCTTGGAAGGTCTTCTCATCTACCTTCTATAAACAACATGCATTACAAACGACAAATCAGTTGTCCTAGAAATAATTATCCAGAAAGGCCAAGGTATTCTACCTCAGATATACCCTCACCTTCCATCCAAAATGTTGAATATAGAACCCAAGTTCCACACCCCGTTTATGCTGAACGACAGTCTCCTCCAGACTCGCCATCGGCTTCGGTTATAACTGAGAACATTGCAAATGAGCTAAACGTCCTTGAAAAGAACTTTGAGGTCAATAAAAAATTAGTTCATGAAGACTTTTATGCCACACATAATCTCTCAAAGAGAACGTGGTTTTTTGAACATTTCCTAGATATACGTGCACAAATACAAGAAAGTTACTACAACTTTTTAGTTCAACACAAAGCTCATATTTTATTTTTTGACTGGTTTGAACTCTATAGTTTTGACCACAACATTGTTTACCCTTTTAAATCCATAGAACCTGTAAACACCAGCAGAAGGACATCCGTCTGGGAGACTCCAGATGGCACTGTTCAAGCTGACCATCCTCCTTGCGACAAATTACCTTCTCCGTAGGAGAACACAAGGTAGAGGCCTCACCTCTAAAGATACCTCAAGATGAAGATACCACAAACCTCAAAAATATTGTCCTACAAAACAACTTCACCAATATTACCCTTCAACACGTTAGGAAAGCAACTTTCCAGAATTGAGAAACATAACCTTAAAACTGATACAAACTCGGTCTCAACCCCTGTAGATAAGATCCTCCGAAATCCGATTTTTAAACCATTTAGATTTCGCAAAAGGCACAAAACGAGGTCATGACTTCAAAAACCGAATTTCTTCAGCTATCAAAGACCAACTTAGCAGGGTGGAACCTTCTACCTCACGAGTTGTTGAGGAAGAAACAGTCCAGAATAACACTATCAGTGTCCTAAACTTAGGTGAAGACACCGATACCGAGACTACCTCCATCCATGACAAAACACCTGAAATAGCTAAGCTCTCTTGGCAAAATTCTGGTCCTCTTGATGTTATTCCTATAAATCTAGGAATTCCAGGTTGGAAGTCAGCCTAACACAATTGTTCAACCAAAAATATAACGCATCTTCCATTTATGAATGGAACATAGATGGCATGAGTGAACACCAGATTTTAAACCTTTTACAACAGATGACCATGGCTTCAAATGCTTATAAAACCCAATCTGGTACGTCAGATAAAACGGTTGCAGAACTGTTAATTGCAGGCTTCTCTGGCCAGTTAAAGGGATGGTGGGATTTCTATCTCACCAAACAACAGCAACTGGACTTTTAAATGCTATCCAAACAACAGAAGATGGGGTTCCCATTCTCAACCAGAATGGAGAACCAACCCAAGATTCTGTCTCGACCCTAATCTTTACCTTATCTCTACATTTCATTGGAGATTCCTCCCATCTAAGAGATAAAAACGCAGATCTTTTATCTAATCTTAGGTGCAAAAAACTTAGTGATTTTCAATGGTATAAGAATACTTTTCTCACTAGGGTTATGCTTAGGGAAGATTCTAACCAACCCTTTTGGAAAGAAAAATTCCTAGCAGGACTCCCAACCATCCTAGGAGAAAAAGTCAGAAACAGAATCCGGGAAGACTTTGGGGAACATATCATCCCTTATGATAGACTAACCTACGGTGAATTAGTTAGCCTAACCTCTAAACAAGGCCTTCAAATATGTCAGGATTTAAAGCTTCAAAAACATCTTAAGAAGGAGTTAAAAGAAACTAAAAAGGAGTTAGGATCCTTCTGCCAACAGTTTGATAACTCCTTCCCCCAAGCAAAAACTTGCAAAGGAAGTTGTAGTAAACCAACCACTTACCAAAAACCCTATAGAACCCGAAGGTTTTATAAAAAGACTGAGAAAGTCTTCCATAAAAAACCCTTTGAGCAACGAAAATGGAAGCCCATAAGAAACACCAACAAACCACCCCAAAACCGACTTTAAAAATATAACTTGTTTCAAATGTGGTAAAAAGGGTCATACTGCCAGATATTGTAGAGTTTCTAACAAGATCCAAAATCTTGACCTAGATGATGAGACTCTAGGAAGAATTTCAGCTCTTCTAATAGAATCTTCTGATGAAGAGACTGAATCTTATAATTCTGCTGAGAGTCATGGACCTCAGATTGATGAAATTGAATCCTCATCTTCGGAAGAAGATGAACCTTATCCCTAAACGTTCTAACCAAAGAACAAAGCCTTATCCTAGATGTTATCCAGGATATTAGCAACCCTGATTTACAAAAACAATACCTTGAGCGCCTTCGTGAATCCCTTGAAGAAAAACCTAAAGAAAAAGATCTCAACCCCCCTCCCCCAGCACTGAACCATACAACCTCACCTCTATTTAGAAAAGAGGAGTTCTAGAAAGAAGCCAGAAAGAACCATACAGGATCTTCAGGCCGAAGTTAAAACCATTAAAGCTGACATAAGAGATCTT